>NC_090023.1:92727501-93030531 GCF_037176765.1 Anolis sagrei
TTACAGATTACTGTACAGTGAAACAGGAAAGAAAGAAGTCTCAGCATTCCCCAGTGTGGTGCCCTTTCACTTTTAGATGTGTTTGCTGGGACTATGGGAGTTATAGTTAAACACATTAGGAAGGAACCAGGATGGATGAAACTAGTTTGTAGTTCGTTATTCATAATTAGTGCTCTGTGCTTTGAAATGATGACAAATTGCTTTTTAACTAGAAGCAGAGGACTTACAGAGTGATGTGTTTCAAAAAAAGAGTAGGCATTTTGTTTTTGCATTTGGGAATAGATGGTTTGGGGGATTTATATTGTATGATTCATTTTTAAATCCCACCTGGGAGAAGAGAAGCAGCTAGAAAGAATTTGAAATGGGAAAGTGCCAAGAGCTTAGTATTGCTTTCCCCATTTTCAGTTATATCCACAAATGTTTACAGATCAAATCAGACCATTTGTCTAGAGTTGCATCATTTTGTGTGTAACATATTCTTTGCTTCTTGCAATTTCCTCTCTTTACTTACAATTTATCTGTCCTAGTGGCACAGTGGGTTAAACACTTGTGCCGCCAGGACTGAAGACCAACAGGTCACAGGTTTGAATTCGGGGAGAGCGTGGATGAGCTCCCTCTGTCAGCTCCAGCTCCCCATGCGGGGACATGAGAGAAGCCTCCCACCAAGGATGGTAAAACGTCAAAACAGCCGGGTGTCCGCTGGACAACACCCTTGCAGACGGCCAATTCTCTCACACCAGAAGCAACTTGCAGTTTCTCAAGATGCTTCTGACATGAAAAAATATATAGTTTTAGTATAATATTTTAAAATACAGGGCCTTTTAATCTTTCCAAAAGCTTCCCAGCTGTGCATGATATGGAATCATTGTAGATAGGGTGCCACAATTTTTTTTATAGTCAGCCAGCCAATTATTGTATTTTCCAGGATTCACTGTCTGTTTCTATTAGGGAAAGTGTGGTTTTGTCTCTGAAGCATTGTCAAAAAATGAAGTAAAGGACATGTCTTCCAATTTTGAAAATAAGGATTGGCGCTCACCAGCATCCTATTGCATTAATGAAGTATCCTGAATGTAACAGTGAGACTTCCTACTACAGGTGGATCATGGAGCAATTCCTGATCATTGCTTTTCAGAATATTTCCTTTATCATATATCTATGGAATTAAGTGGATTTAGAATACCAACAAATCCAAATCCTACTTTGGGTCCAGAACTGATTTGCTAGAAGAAGCAAATATTGGAGGATGTACAATACAGGGTACAGACAACCTTTCAGAGCATTTTGACTGAAATGGAAAACTAGACTGGATTGAGGTGATGGTGTAAAGAAGAACATTCAAAATAGGTACACAAGGAAGGAAAATCATAACCATTTAAATCCACTGATGGCATCTTCTATCAGGACAAGTGCCAGTTAAATCCCAGCCGATAGCACAATCATGACTGTATTAGGTTATATCTATCTCTAAACTGACAGAACTCAGTTGCATTCATCAGAATTTATAGGTTTGCAGTGAATATTCTGTGGCCTGCAGACCATATATGGACCAAGGAACTTCTTTTGCATTTCCCCCATCCATACCTTCAAGTATTGGTCCCATGTGCAGTGAACGGATAAAGAAGTCATCTACCCAAAAGTCAGTTCACAAATCTTTCATCCTCTTTAAACTGTAGTTCTGGAAGCATACATTTTGAATAAAAAACAGTTCAGTTGAACCTCCAGGGCAGCTTTATTTTTTGTAGCCTTTTGCTAAAACGCTTGGAAGGAGAAAAAAAGGAAATCATTTTTGCAAGGATCTGGTCACTAACTTCTTCAGACTTGGTCTTCATTTTTACTGCCAATGTTTTATGCTGTCTTGTGGGACTTGGGCTGATTAGCAGAGGATATTATCAGATTTTTCCCTCCGACAGAGGCCCCAGCTCAGCTCTAGACCAAAAAAGACAACACTTTGAAGCTTCAGCGCTAGCAGGAAGCTTGACCCTAAATGACATCTCGAAACTGCCTTTCAGTGAACTAATAGCACAAAACTCTCTCCTCTCTTCCTATGTAGGCTTTCTAATGCATCCATGTTGACAAAAGAAAAGCCAGATGTCTTGCATTTAATGGGGTTTATTGTATATTAGTCACCAGGATATCTTCCTGTTTCATAGCTCTTAAAGTAATTAGCTTTTATGGAATGTTGGCATAGAAGAAAGTCAACAGTTTATGTAGAAGGATGTATATAATCTACATGTTCGGGCATTCATGGGGATTTAATAAATAAATAGAAAATATATCTCTTCTATTAAATACTGCAATCTGTAGAATTGTCCTGTTCACCTAGCCCACATTGGCATTTAAGCAAGGTTTCTGCTGGAATGTTTTTAACCTATCGTGAACTGTTATTGCTATTTTCATGGTTTATTTGTTTTTTATGTTTTAATTGTCTCTGTGTTTAAAATTTCATCATTGTTTGTTGAATGTGAAACAAATACTAAGGGATTCTGGTGCTTTCAATTGATTTTATTTACTGTTGAAGAGAAAAAAGGCAATATGGGTTAGTTATATGGATGTATTGACATTATATTGATGTATTGATGTATTGTTATATTGATGTAGTTGCCTTAGTTACTGTTTTCAAATGCTAATGTTGTGCACTTTGTATATCGACCTGTTGTAAACCGCACTGAGTCGCCTACGGGCTGAGAGAGTGCGGTATACAAATAAAATAAATAAATAAATAAATATAGTCCCTCCATGTTTTTTTTTTTTATTTTTGCAGATTTGATTATTCATGGATTTGATTTAAAATGTTCTCTCTATGAATCTCTAGGACCTTCAGTGTGATTCTAGTCAACTTCCACCAGTCATGCTGGAGGATCTGGAAATGTCTAGATAAAACACCTCTTTAGGAATCTCTAAGTCTTCCAATGTAATTCTGTGGTCAACTTCCAGCAAAAGTTGACCATAGAATCATAGCAGTCACCATTGATGAATTATATCAGAAACTTCCATATTTCCTGAAAAGGAGAAAAATGGTGTATGTTCTAGCATAAAACATAACTTATTTTTGTATATTGTAGTGAGGTACATGCTTGGGCAGCAAGTAGGACTGACTTGACTTGTACTTTTTACTTTCTAAGGAGAAAGAGAGAGAGATGCCCCCTGAAATGCCAAAAGAACAGGCAACCATTGGTGTGTAAAAGGGACAAATCACAATTTAATTTACAGAAGAGATGTAAACTGTCCGTGCTAAAACACTACAGGCTCTTTTTATAGTTCAAAAACTTGTTTGCTGATTAAAACTAATATTACAGGTTTGCAGATGCTGCTGCACTCACTCTTTGTACTTATTAAAGTGTTATTGTTGTGTTTTTTGCACATCTAGTAGCTACTGATTGCGTCTCCAGCAGAGGAGAAAGATGTGAAGTTCAGTTGTTTCAATGCTCCATTTACCAAGAACTAGGTGCATTCACAGGAGTTACCCTGTGACCTGCAAGTGCTATTTTAAAACAAAAACAAGGATATGACTTCAGTTATGTATGTTGAATGTTATGCTAGCATCCCATACTTTTGTGCATTTGAAACATTTCATCATTTCCAAATTCTCCAGTAACAGCCCCTAGAAGTATCTACTTTCACTGGAAGCTCACACTCAATTATGAATGACTTATACCTAAGATTCTTTGCCCAGAAACATCTGGGGCCTTATTTTTGTTATTAGTTCTGACCTTTCTTTGCCATAATCACTCTAAACCACAACGGCACACAAAGTACATAGTTGCTTTCTTTGGTGTGTGTGTTTTTTTAAAGGACATTACTGTTTCTTTTGGTATCCATACTATGATATATCAAGGACAGCTCCATTTGAAGAATAATGAATAAATATTTCAAACATATGTTCTAAAAAGATAGGAGAGAATTTGGAGAAGAAATCTGTAATTTTCAATTAAAACAGTGGCAATATGAAAACATGGATGTGTTCTCTGGCAAAAATAGAAAACTTTGTACAATGGCAAAATGGGATCACAAGAAAGAAAGAAAGATTCCTCCCTCTGCTATTGATGCTCTTCAAATCATGATTGTAAAAGGATCAAAATATATTGATTCTCATTATTAACTTGAATCATATTGTTTTCCTTTAAGCTTCCAGAAAACTTAACAGATGACTGTTGCTCATTACCTAAGAGGAAATGCCATAATTCCTTGGAGCAACACTAATCCTGAGGCATTTAGAGTTTTAGTTCAACTAGGCATAAGTGCATTTGCAACCATGTCCTGGAGTCTAAACACACTATGATCAGTCAAAACATAATTTTCTGTTCCATTTTAACCAACTAGACGTTGTAGGTCTTTGAATTACAACCCTCCCAATCCCTCAAATTCCCATCTGTTTTCTACATAATGATGCAAAAACGTATATTGTCTGAAAACATACAAGCCATAGATAGGTCCTTCCCAACCATAGAATCATAGAGTTGGAAGAGACCTCATGGGCCATCCAGTTCAACCCCCTGCCAAGAAGCAGGAAAATTGCATTCAAAGCACCCTTGACAGATGGCCATCCAGCCTCTTTCTTCAGTAGTTCATATGCCTTTAAGCACCAGAAGCACTCCAAGTGGCCAGATACTGGTCAAAGGACATTTAATCAACTACCAAACTCACAAATTTTGTTTTCTGTATTTTGTATTTTTGTATTTTGTCTGTTTATTTGCTTTGTTCTGTTAGAAATATAATATAATTGACTGGTTGCTGATGACTCGATAAATAAATATGCCTTCAAGTAAGATATAAAATATTATTTTGATCATTCTGTCAATACATAGTGCAAGGTGACCACTTTAGATCAAGTTCATATGAAAATTGCATTGGGGATATTTTATGAATGAGCTCATCAGCAAACAAATGTATTTTAGAGTTTAAAATGCCTCATATCTATGGAAGTGTTTATGGGTATAAAATTAAGGGTATTTCAAAAAATCTAAATACTGAGAGCCAGAAAATACATGAGTTAATAGGGTTATTAAATTGACACATAATTTTAAGTCTTATCATTTTTAGATTCGTATTAATGTAAACAAATTAAAGTATTATGTTTATAGATAACAGTTATGATTAGCAAAATGCGTTAAGAATTTTCTAATGTTCCAGTTTCTGAAGCAGTGAAACAATGAAAATGAAATTGCAGCAGGATGGTTCCGTCAATTATTCCAAATGTTGTGGAGAAGTCAGTATCTTGTATCATATTCAGAAGGCATGAATTTGACAATCTTGCTTCAGGGTAGTATTCGACATTGGAACAATTGCATTTATATGTGTTTATATAGTAGGCTGCCCTGATAAGATTATATTCTAGATAGTAGCTAAGAGATAATATCACATGACAAGATGAGAAAGAGAAAATATGCGGACATATTTTTTTACATACTGAGCAAAAACTATACATGGGTCACATACTTGAAGGTAAGTTCTGAACCTTGTGGGAAGTTATTGTTAGATATATCAGAATCATAGAGTTGGAATAGACCACATGGGCCATCTAGTCCAATCCCCTGCCATGCAAGAAAAGCACCATCAAAGTACCCCTGACAGATAGCCATCCAGCTTTTGTTTGAAAACTTCCAAGGAAGGAGCTTCCAGCAGAATCCGAGGCGGAGATTTCCCGATTGTAAAGACAGTATAAGTGTATGCAAAATCATTCCTTGTTAATAAAGCAAAAGAATGTGAGAGGGAAGTGGAGCTAAGCAGATATGGTTCAAATGTAATGCTGCTTTTCTTACTACTCCCACACTTCATGCTGCAGTATTGTCTCATTGTATGAAATTTGATTTTTGGCGACAAATGTATACCTGCCACTTTGTCATTCTTTTGTTCCTGCCTTTGACAAAGAGGTTCATGATTGCAGAGTAAAATTAAGCGAGGGTGACCGTAACCTTTATAGAGAAGAAAACTGCAGTGAAGTATTATTTTTCTGCTTATAAAAAGTTCTTTTCAAATGAAATTTTGTTCTAGTGCTTCCAGATAAATTACACTGGTGGAGGTTTCTAGGTTCAGTTTCCAACAGTAATGAGACATTTAAGGTGTGAAACCAATTTTAGGATGATTATAGTATTTTCTTACAGCTGCCATATCAACACCATATCTTTTGTTAGCAATAATACACTACTGTAGCTGAACCCCATTTCTCAAAAGCAGATGATGGTTTGCCTTCTGCTTTGCTCAGTAGTTGGCCCTAGACCTGTATGTTATTGGGTTTTAATTTATTGCAGTTAATATGCATAAGCAAGAAGCTATCTGGAAAGTTGAGCCAGAGAGTAACGGGGACATCTGCTACCCAGGTAGCACTCTCATCTACCCTTCCATGGTGACTTCATGCCACTAGTAGTAGTTGGGGGGCACCCCCATCAATTGGTCAGTGAATCTGCTCTTGATTTTAGTGCAAACATTGAAACGGATGTCCAAGATGCAGAACCTATTGTGGGTGGGGAGAGGATTCAGCATCTCAGATAACTCCATTAAAGCTTTTACTAAAACCGTTGGAGTGAATGAACTGCACATTGACACAGAAGTCATAACAAGGACTTCAGGAGCCAAGAAAAGATGCCTTATCTCTATGGATGCTGACAACCTCTAATTGTGTTGCCACTAATTGTGTTGTGACTGTTATGTAGCAAACTGTGCATCCAAATTCAAAAGACAAGAAAGCCTCAGATTTTGTTCCTGTTCTTTCTAATTTTGATTTGGAGATCAATACACATTTTTTTCAATCACAGGATATTTTTGCCTGCTCTCAGCATGTCTAAGGAACATTTTATATAAGCTGCAGGTTATTTTATATTAGCCTGGTATTAAGAATTTAAAAGCATGGTTTGGTAGTATGAGTGTTAGACGAGGATACGTAGAACAATGGCTCAAATCTCAGCTCAGCCATGGAAACCCATTGGGCAAGTCACACTCTCTCAGTCTGAGAGGAAGTCAGGAGTAAACCCACTTTGAACACATTCTGCCAGGAAAACGCCATGATAGGTGATTTGCCTTCAGAAATTATTTGAAGGCTTGCAGCAATAAGAACAATAACACAAATTGGGAAGAGCAGGAGCAAAATCTGGTGACTTTTCAATCAATCTGGATTGTGAGCAATGACACATGAACAGTGCTAGTGAACTAGAAGGCCAGGCAGTTACATAAGTTCACATAAGTAACAGCAGTAGATGGAGCTAGTGAGAAAAACAGGCAGGCATATTATTCTTTCTTTCTCACACACTCTCTCACACAGGCAATTACAATATAATTCTGCTCTCCTCTAGTTATGAATGTCTGATAAAAGTTTTTTTAAAAAAATATATGATTATGATGGTTGTTGTTTGTTTGTTTGTTTGTTTGTTGTTGTTAGAATTATGATAAAGTATCCTAATTTTCAAGAATATCTGATATTTTTAGCCATTCACTGAAGCAAACCATAGTTGATGGAAGAATGAGGAATTGGGTGAAAAATTATATTTAAAACAGACATTCTCTGTTTTCTTCCCCCCCCCCCCCCCCTTTTCTATCCACCTTAACACTAACCCAAGGTACTTGATTAAGTTCTTAAAGCAGTTAAAGAATAAGATGTTTAAAGAAAAGGTTAAAAAGTAAGATCCTTATTGGTATCCAGGTGTTTTCCCATTGCTCGCTTTATTTAAAATGGATAACAGTAGAGCAGTAGAGAAGAGGAACTTTGCTGAAGGCACACTGTGCCTTTGGGAATTTTGTTTCAGGATGTTACAAGAACAGTATTTCTGCAGGAGATAAGGTCACAGAGCCCCTGCAAATGTGGCAAAATCGCAAATAAAAACACTATTTTTTTAACTTGAGAGGACATCCCTCAGATTCTTTAGGTTTTCTGGCAAGATTCTGATTTGCTTTCATGTTGAAGGAGCTACAAATGCCTAGAGAAATGCAAGCATCAACCATAGAGTCACAAGGGAAGACCTAGAGATTGGTAGAGAGAATGTATTAATAAAGTCCATAATAAACACATATGAAAAAAATTAAACCTACAAATGTCCTGCTGTATTGTAAAACAACATTTCCAGGTGAAAATAGCTTCTCTTTCCTGCACCTAAGAAAGGGAAATGGAAACTTTCAGGCATTGCCACTTTGAGGCACCCCAGTCCTTTTCCACTCACAAACTTTCACTTTTCAGAGCCAGTGGTGGCTTCTTTAAGGTCTCTGCCTCCATCTCAAGGTTGTTGTTCTTCTCTCTGCTGAAGAGGGGTTGGTGACACCCTGGGGGTGAGATTGAATGACTCTGTCCCTGGCTTTATTCAGTACCTTTCTTTTTCCCAGAGTCACTGCTCCATTCTCAAAGAGAGTAATAGATAGAGAGGCCACCAGTGGTTTAAGGAAGTAAGACTAGAAATGATTGATCCTAATTGTTGGGTGGTGACAACAAGAGGTGAGATTAGGGACTCATCTACACTCACCACTAACCTTCGAACAGCAGCTGTTATACAACTCAAAACAGCAGATGTTATACAACTGCCAAAGCAAGCATTGACCTGCAGATTCTATGGATTCTGGAACCTGTTTGAGGCCACCTTCACTATCCTGCAATCACTATCTTAGCCTTAGTTCCAGACATTCAATCTAATTATCTGCACAGTGACAGTGGTTTTGCCAAACTGTTACTGAAACTCCCTAAGTGGTAGGTGTAGATAAGCCCTAGGATTAAACTGATGGAATTATACAAAAGAGCCCTTTGTCACATCCTAAATCTATGAAGTTATTATTATATGTAATTTTTTTATCAGCAGGTTAAAGGCCACCAGAAAAAACGCTTTTACTGGAAAGAATGCACAAAATGGACTTGAGGGCATCATGGTGGTTGCTTGAGAAATAACATTACAAACATTGTGGATAGAGATATTTCTGGTGGTGATCATAGATCTAGCAGTCTTCAGGAGAAGAGTCCTCATATTCTTAAAGTCTGTTCTCCTCTACTGCACTGCTCCTTCTCCTCTTTTCAAGTTGAATGTTGTAAAGTTATCTCCCCCCCCCCCCCCCGGGTACATAAATGACATTTGGGATGGTTCCTTGAATTATTTATCCTTTGGTTCCTGAATTCCTGTTTGATTCGTTTGCCACCATCTGTAGTTCCATCTACTTCTGATGATTAATTTGTATGTACTGTGTCACCTTGAGTCTGTTTGGAACTAGCCCAACTACTTAATGGAATGAAAAGTTCTGTCTACTGGCATCATAAAATGTGAGTTTATTTTTAACCTGCCGTTTTATTTTATAATTGATTTTAAGATAAAATGGTTTATTAGGTTAAATTTAGAGATCATGAAATATTGGGGCAAGCTTTTGAGTTTACAGCATTCTTCATCAGGGAAGATAGTAAAAAAATCCTGTCACAAAGATGTGAATGTGGTTGTGTTGAAAATAACTGATGCTCAAGCCATAGTGTCTGTAGTTAGTCCAAAGACAGAAAACAAAAATGCACTGGAGATATGGACATTTAGGCTCTACAAGGTGGCTAAAGTTCTCTGGTCTTGATTTGCTTTGCTATTAAAGAACTTTGCAATTGTTTTGAGTAAAGCTGAATTTATATTTGCAAAAATGGTTGATAGAATCTGAAATTATCTCAGTTCTTTGTAGAGTCGAGTATCTGCAGTCTCCTCTGATTTTCCATTTTAAGATGTCAACCTTCACAGTTGAACCACAATGTTACCTCTTAGAAGTTGATTAGGTATGTAGAGTAACATGAAAAATACGATTTCCTTGTTTTGTTTCAACATAGAAAAAGACTGTGTTCAGATGCATAATGATCCATTCTTGGGATCAGGGTTTGTAGCTGTCCATTATGGATAGCATAGCAGACCAAACAACTGTTCTAGTGAGGAGTCAACAGTTGGCAGTTCTTAAAGGATTGAGCCATGGCTTGACAACTAGAGTTATTTCATCACAATTTTGTTTTAACTTTTACTGCATGCTGAATTTTAGATAATATGAAAGCTAATACCGTATTTTTAAATCCTTGAACTGTTTTAATCCATGGGCATTATTATAATACTTTTTGTTTTGACCGGTGAAGCTTATTTTATTATTTTAGTTTCACCCAATTTTATTTTCATGTTCTTGACTGGAAAATGCACTTTAATTTTTAATTTCTAAATTGGGAGTGGAGGAAAATATTATAATTCTTCTATCAATTCCTGTATCAAATCATTCAAGCACATCAGTTCCAGAAAGAGTGGGCTGTTCTTCCTGATCTGCCTCCCTTCTTTTACCAAAAATAATGGGCATTTTGTTGCTTTAAAATTAAGCAAGAACCAATATTGTACAAAAGCTGTTAGACCAGTCTGTCCTTAGGTTTAGGGTGAACTGAGGTTTGGCCACACAATCTGTTTTCTTGTCAGGGGTTGACCTTAAAATGTCTGCAATGCACTAATGTTTGTAAGAGACCAGCGATGTGCATATGATCACTTCTGACTAGAGATTTTATTAGATAACATCAGAGTATAGCAACTTTGTGTCACAGGTCCATTATTGCAAGTGGTTTTCAAGTGGCTTATCACACAGAATCCCTATCATGAACTTTATTTAATATAGAGTTTTGAATGATACATAGTGCCGATATTGGAAGAAAGAGAGTCAAATGAATTTCTCCCATAAGTTATAGCAGTGGTCATTTGGGGGCACTGGAGAAGAGAGTTTTCGAAATCAGATCTGCTTGAATTCTGCTTAAAGCCGTTCTCCTTATTCTTTTTCAAAATGCCACTAAATCATGACCCCACCAGTACGTGCTACTTCTAGTTTGTCTTCAGATAATGCTGGGAACATTTTGCCCCAGTAATTTTTCAGTTAAACAAAGATACAACAGTCTGAGAAACTTAGAAGAAAAATGAGCTATTAAAAAGAAAACAGATTCTGAATGTATTCTGAAAATAGATTCCGAATAATGTAAAAAGCATCCATTAACCCCCCCCCCCCCCAAATCATAATCTTGAAAATTAGTTTTAACATTCCTATGTTTTCTCACTTCCGTAGAGTTGCCTTGGAATACTTTCCTTGAAGAAGCTTTGGGCCTTCACCTTCCTTTCACCTTTTGTCTGCTATCTGGCAGACACTTCAGTATCTTCCTGCCAGTAGGGTGTGTGATCAAGTCTTTCTCAAGCCAACAGCAATATTGGTCTTAGGAGTCAGTTTTCAAGACCTCTCCCATAATCTGGACACTTTCAGTTGTGCAGTGCTTGGGAACTCCATGCTACCCATATCTGAGTGAGGCTGGAAAAAACAGTGTTTATATCCACATTAACAAATTTCTATTTTTAATGCTAAGCTTTTTCTTGCTTCTGTTCAGTTGAGACCTAAAGAACCAAGGGACAAAACTGGATGGAACTCAAGTAAACAATGTACATGTCACTAAAGGCTGGCAGCCCTGAAACAAAATTCTCTCTTTCTCAAAAAAATTTAAGCAAATTAATTAAGAGCCAATTTGGGAAGAAAATGCCATAATATTTTCAATTGACTCTATCTGCTTAGCATGCCCATAAATAATTCACTTTTTGAAATAGTATCTTTCCCCCTTTTTTCCCTTTTATAAGTTGGCTTTCTGTGTGTAGGAAACTATGCGGAGATATTTCTGAAAACATAAGATCAGTTATCCAAGTTTGTAAAGATCTTGATATAGTGGGGAACTTTCTTTTAAAATGCAAATGAGAATGCTTACACTGAAACCATTGCATAGCGGGGTGTGTGTGTGTGTGTGACTGCACTGCCAAGGTGCATAGTGTAATACACTATAATTTAGGAATTTGTGGTTAAACATATGTACTTGATTATTATTGTTCCACAAGTGACTTAAGCCAAACCTAGGGATATCATACATGTTCTTTTTCCTGGACATGACTTCAGAGCTAAAATGTCTATCTGGTTATATTTTTAAAATGTTCACGTGCCATGTTGCTGGTTCTATTGAGAGATCAACTAGGAGAAGGGACAGAGTTAGCAGCTCAGGTTAGGAGCAGAGAGAGAAGAAGGGCAAATCCAGAAAGGAAAGGTGGGCTGGAAGAGTGGGTGGTTGAGGGAGCTCTTGCTGTGCTGAGGGGTAGAAAAGGGCAGCTTGGCAGAGCAGGTAAAGTGGCTGTTAAAAGAGTTGGGGAAGGGGAAAATCAAAGCAAAATGATTATTATTTCAATAGTGTGTAGGTTAGGGTTATTTCAAGTAGTAATTATCACAGCATATATATCAGGAGTATTTAAAGTGAGAGTTGTCATAGCAATTGGCAGTTTGAAGTAGTCAGTAAATGTATTCTCTCTCTCTCTCTCTCTCTCTCTCTCTCTTGTTTTGTTTTTGAAAGCACTGTAATCCTACCTATCTAGAATATAAGGCTATATATGCTTTTTGGGACTTCTAGAAGGTATATTGTTATATGCAGATAATACATGAGTTAAATACCAAAGTCAGACTTCCATTTTCTATGTATAGTTGTGAGAAATTAACAGTGAAAAAAGATGACAGGAAGAGAATCAGCTCTTTTGCAATATTTGTTCATTTTCTGGTCCCAATTCAAGGTGCAGGTTCTTACCTACAAAGCCCTGAACGGTTTGGGACCCGCCTATCTGCATCACCACATTTCTGTGTATAAACCCACACGATCTCTTCGATCATCTGGAGAGGCCCTGCTCACGCTCCCATCTCCTTCGCAGGCACGATTGGTGGGGACGAGGGAGAGGGCCTTCTCGGTGGTGGCCCCCAGATTCTGGAACTCACTTCCCAGGGACATCAGACATGCCCCAACTCTGGCAGTCTTTAGGAGGAGCCTGAAAGCATGGTTGTTCCAGTGTGCCTTCCCAGAATAAGGAAAACTCTCAGCAATATGCCCTCAAAATGCACTTTACCCAGTTATATCCTACCTTGTTCATGTCAGCATTATTTTTTTAATTTTAATCTATTACATTTGGCCCAGCCATTGGTTTTAAATGCTTGTATGTCACTGTTGATTGTTTATTGCCTATTTTTGTTTATGTGATTTATATGAATTGTATTGTATTGATTGTTTTATTGATGTTTTGTTTATTGATGTATTGTGGGCTTGGCCTCATGTAAGCCACACCGAGTCCCTTGGGGAGATGGTAGCGGGGTATAAATAAAGTTTTATTATTTATTATTATATGTAGCTGTACTGCCAAAAAGATATAAATGGATCTGAACTTTCCCTAGAAGCCATACGTGATGTGATGGCAAATAAGAACAACAAATTTGTGAGTATTAATCCGGCCTGAACTTTGTTGACATTTGTTTTCATCTGGGAAAACTGAAAAATATTTTTGGAGCATGTGACTCATTTGTGTCAAAATCTTTCAGCCCTTAAGAGAGACTACATAGGTCTTGGATTATGCATAGTACCTCTAGAGCTTGTTGTTCGCCATTGCTCTTCATCATTGATTTCTCCTTTGTCACCAGTAAAGGGCTTTGCTGTTCCACAATTACTGGTGGTATGGTAACTACTATACCAACTGAGTTAAAACACTCTCAATTTTTATCTACTCAAAACTAGCCATCCCCTGCCACGCATTGGTGTGGCCCAGTCTGGTGATCTGGAAAGTAAAGTAATGAGAAAGTGCTGGTTTCTAATATATGTAATTTCTTTATGCTTGTGGGTAAACAGTTTTTCTTACTGTTTCTTTGTCAGTATTGATGTAGAGATTGTCTGGTTTGCTACCCTGGAACATGCAACATAATTGTCCTTAGGTTCTTGTGGGTTTTTTTCGGGCTACATGGCCATGTGCTAGAGGCATTTTTCCTGACGTTTTGCCTGCATCTGGCAAGCATCCAGGCGAAACGTCAGGAAAAATGCCTCTAGAACATGGCCATATAGCCCAAAAAAACCCACAAGAACCTAGTGATTCCAGCCATGAAAGCCTTCGACAATACATAATTGTCCTTTTAAGGGTCCCTTTAAAATCTATCATACTATATCTATGGCTGGATGGCTCTTTGTCAGGAGGGCTTCTATTACGTTTTCTTGCCCTGGTGAAGGGAGTTGGAGTTGATGGCCTTAAGTATTTTCTGTTGGTCATGGGAGTTCTGTGTGGGAAGTCTGCCCTAATTCTGTCATTGGTGGAGTCCAGAATGCTGTTTGATTGTAGGTGAACTATAAATTCCAGTAACTACAACTCCCAAATGTCAAGGTCTATTTCGCCCCAAACTCCATCTGTGTTCATATTTGGGCTTTTGGAATATTCATGCCAAGTTTGGTCCAGATCCATCATTGTTTGGGTCCCCAGTGCTCTCTGGATGTATGTGAATTACAACTCCTGAACTCAAGGTCAATGCCCAACAAACCCTTCTAGTGTTGGTCTGTTCTGTTGGTCATGGAGTCCTGTGTGCCATATTTAGTTCAATTCCATCATTGGTGGTCTTCAGAATGCTCTTTGATTGTAGGTGTACTATAAATCCCAGCAACTACAACTCCCAAATTACAAAAGCAATTTTTTGAGTGATGGTCACTTCTTGGGTTAGAAGGCGTCTTGTGTCCAAATTTGGTGTCAATTCATCCAGTGGTTTTTGGGTTATGTTAATCCCACAAACAAACATTACCATGGATTCCGGCCATGAAAGCTTTCGACAATACATTAAACATTACATTTTTATTTATATAGATAGCAGAAATGCTGCTACGGAGAAAAGAAAAAGCCTATACTTTGTGAAATTTAGTCCTTCTTTCTGAGAGGCTCCTTGCTGGATGCAGCCTTGGGAGCGTAATTGGTTTTACATCCCTTACTTAATTTAGAATAGACCAAGAGAATATCTTCAAATATTTACTTCTCCTTTTAAAAAGGAAATTAAATTTAAATGAGCCCTTTGCTAACCATAATTGATTGGGCTATTTCTTATAAAAGTGTTTGTTTATCATCTCTCAGCCTGTTAAGACTTCTCAATGTGATATTTGTTAGAATTGTAAAACTAATGTTTATTTTAAAATAAACCCAAATGTTCCAACTTTTAAAAAGGCAAAACTAACCTGTGCAGCCTGGGCTGCCAACTAGAAATTCAAAAGGCATGGAGCCAGCCATACTTCCTTTTAGAGTATGTTTTATAATGAAGCTGCCAATGCCTTGTGAACTCAGCAACCTGGTCTTTTAGCAACAAAGACAATTTGTTTGTTTTACAGGATAAAGATTCACTTTCTAGAAAAGCTAATAGTATAAGTTTTATCAAGATAATTCTTCAGATTCGAAGTGTTGTGGGAAAGAACAAGTGGGAAAACATTATAGCAAAATTTTTCAAAGATTTTGCTGTCTTTCAAACACTAATTGGTTTTCTTTTGAATCTTTATGGTGCACTCTATTATGCAACATATTTTGCAATATGATCCCTAGTGCCTCCTCCTTCTTTTGAACCCAGCTTGGGCATCTGGTATTTCTCACTTCATATATGGTAAAAGTCTTTGCTGTAGAATTTTGAGCATCAATTTTTTGTCTGGGAAATTTATATAATGGACCTGTGGTTACTGCCAGGCCTGTAGCGAGGGGGGGGGGGTTAGGGGTTCAACCCCCCCCCCCCGAAATGTTTCAGATTTTTTTTAAAAAAACCCCAGTTTACTCATGAATTTTAACTGGTTAACCAAATCCCCATGCTAAGTCTATGAGATGCAAAAACTGCAAACACTATCTCAAGCAAATATTTATTTATTTATTTATTATTCAAACTTATATGCTGCCACTCCCCTGGGGCTCGGAGCGGCTTACAAGAACAGGGTAAAATCAAACAGAATTTAAAAACAACTTAAAAACAGCAATATCAGAGATCAAAGTCCCATCGAAACAGATATGTCTTACATGCCCTGCAGAAAGCTGATAAGTCCCGCAAGGCACGGATTTCAGGTGGCAGAGTATTCCAGAGTGATGGTGCGACTGCTGTAAAGGCTGTGTCTGGTTGCTGTTAGACGCAAGCTCTTGACACTGGGAATTTCCAATAGATCTTGGTCCTCAGAACGGAGGGGTTGGTAGGGGGTGAGGCGGTCCCTCGGGTACATCGGCCCCAGACCATGCAAGGCTTTAAATATTGACAATTTATTCACACTGTCATTACTTGCAGCAATAGCCGATGTAGTGAAGCAACCCAGTTGGGTGTGTATGTGTTGAATGCTCTCATTAAGGAGGCCAGACTTTGTGGAGGTGGTTGACAGGGGCGGAGCTGCAGGCTATTGAAGGCTGCTCTGCCCCCTGCTGTGCTCTTTGCTTCAGCGTGAGCTAGAAGGCAGGTTTCAACCCCCCCCCCGCGAAATTTTCAACCCCCCCCCCCCCGAAAATTTCAACCCCTCCTGAAATTTTTTTCTGGCTATGGCCCTGGTTGCTGTCATCTTTGATTCCCTTTTACTGGTGAATAAAATGTACATTGAGCATTCCCAATCTGTGGGACCTTGTTTTTTGTTTTCAATAATTATTGACATATTTTAGTTAGAACTGGATTTTTCCAATTTTTGAACCTGGAGGTTCGTCTTTATATGGTTGTTCCTTAAATGAATCCATTACCCTTTCATCCTTTTTTATATAGTTCTTGTGTTGATGTATTCTATTTGCTATTTCAGCTTGCACCTGATATTGGAAGATATACGTTTTTGGTGATGGATACTATTATGCACTGTTTTATGGTGATCAAAATGTGTCTTGTGGCAGAGTATTATTATACTAGGCAGAGGCAGATGGTATGCATACCTTTTCTTAATGTGATTTCTTAGAGCTTTTAGTTCATGTGAAATAGAAAAATGGAAAGATAAGTACTTCTTTATAAAGATGGCTGAAAGATTCAAATCAGTGGCTGCTTCTTAAATCTAGCAAAACAATGTTTCAGAATGAAATCACCCTTTTGTAATCACCATGTCCTTTTTCAGTAGATAGCTAAACTTTCTTGGATTTCCTCTTTATCTTTTATTCAGTTTATCTTCAGTAAAGTTGTAACTTTGAAAAAGATTATTTACTGAGCAAAATCTTAGAACAGTTGGATGCACATGTGTATGTGTGTGTGTGTGTGTACATCCATGTATCTGGAGGCCTATCTTAAGCACTCAAAGGTAATTTTGCCTCTACCTTCCCAGCTTTTGTCTTCCACAATTGCCTTGCTCTGTTTTATACATTCAGTTAACAAACCACATGGTCTTCTCCATCAATTGAACCTTTTTTGTAATGTTTGAGCATTATGTTCTACTCTTCCCAAGAATTTAAGACAAGTGGTTCTGCACGGGGGCACAGTTAATTTTTAACCATGGAAAAACCAGCATATCAATGAATTTTGGGGGAAGAATATGACTGGGTAGGATGAAACAATTTGCTTGAATGAAGGAAAAACAAACAGAAATGCATTGAATGCATTTTAGATTTAGTTTAAAGCTGACTTAATATCCTTTTGAAAATGAAAAGCAGTTGCCCAAATGAAATAGATACTGTGTGTATTTACCTGAGTCTTATGGAAATAACTTATATGATGAGCCTGGCTCCATAAACTCCACTATGTCTGGATCAGCAAACTTTAGTTTTGGAGAGGTCTACAAATGTGTGACAACCAGCTTAATCTGTTCTGGGCTAGCTTATCCACTCATCTCACTCTGCAAAGAAGAGAGGCATTCTTTCTGGGATGGAAAGAAGTGGCACAGAAACTGATTTATTTTCTTAGCATTTAGAGTTAGCTCATTCATTTTGAAACTCATCAACACTGAAATCCACCCTAGTCCAAAATGGATTACATAAACAAGAAGCAAAATGAAATGTGTTCAGCTAAACTGCAGCTTTAGGATGGCAGTTGTTTTTTTCTACAGCATCTGTGATTTTAAAAAAGGTTTTTAAAGAAAAAAATTACAAAATAACAGAACTTATTCTGCACTTTCCCTGTGGTTGTTCAAGTAATTTCTCTTTAAGGGCTTTGCTAATTGCACGGGCAAGTGACCATTCGTTTGGAGCATGCTATATGTTGACACAGTGCATTACTTCATTTAGCCTTGTTGGCAATGTGAGATTTTAAGATAACAATACTGGGGTTACTCTCATTCTACACTGCTATCCTTGGAATGATACCTGGATTTTAATTTAACTCTGCCACTGCATGGTATTCACACAACATTTGCTTTTCAAAAGCAGTAAAAATGAAATGTTTGAAGCAGGAACATGAAACTAGCATCACTATTTTCTTTCCTTCACCGATTGGTTTTTAGTTCTATATTATTATTTTGTCACCTTTGAATGATGAATGAGTGAGAGACTAATCTCTCCTCCACAAGGTATCTTACAACAATTGTGCTCATAGAAAACGTCAGCAAGGCCCCTTCTACTCTGCCATATAGACCCCACACTATCTGCTTTGATTTGGATTATATGGCAGTGTAGTCTAAGATAATCCAGTTCTAATCAGATAATGTGGATTTTCTGTTTTGATAACCTGGATTATCTGACAGTGTAGAAGGGAGCTAAGTAAAAGTAAACTTCATTTCTAAAAAGCTTGCTGCCAGGATAAAATCTAGTAATCTGCCTGCTTTCTGGATTTTCCTCAAATACTCATTTCCCAAAAAACCCTGTCCCTTGAGTTTATTACTCAGAGGGGTGTAGGGGAGAACTGAAAGACTCAAAGCCACTGGGAGCTTGATTCCTGTCATATGCTTATATCTGGCCAACAAAAATTTCCAAGGAGTGTAAAACAGTTTGCTAGTTGTGATTCTCCTTAAGTTGCTTTTCCCTGTTGTATTTAATAGAGTTAATGACTTTTAACATCCATTTTAAAAACCAGCCATCCACTTGAGTCATTTCCATTTTCTATCATTAATCAACTCAATTTGCACAGAAATCTATGGATCCTGTGATTGCCAACACACACACACACACACACACACACACACACTGTGTGTTATTTTGCTTATAAAACAGTGAGATCGTGCTTAAGAGAGAGGTACAAAAAGACTTTATGTGGTCCCTAATTATGCACAGGAGACCTTTGAAGTTGATGCTTCCTGAATTCCTAAGAGTTTCCACTGTTGTTATTGATCAAACTTTTTAAGCAGAGGACAGTTCACAGTTCCATGAACAAATTCCTATGCACACCACATATATCTTAGTTGTAGTGCAAATTAAAAAAAACACACATGAAAGAACATTTAAAATGAAGAAATTTTTAACCAGTATAAACTTACCAGTATATCAGTGGGAAGCATGGTTCTACTTTTGGCTGATGAGATAGTCAGGTTAATTAGGATTCTTGTTAAGATACAAATTGCCTCTTGTATCTTAAAAGAGAAGACCTGGGGGAATGGGCCATTTTTGAGGGGAAGAATCAGGACTTAAAACGACTTGTGTGCCTTCAAGTCGTTTTAGACTTAGGGTAACTCTAAAACTGGAGCCCCCGGTGGCACAATGGGTTAAACCCTTGAGTCAGCAAGACTGCTGACTGAAAGATTGGCGGTTTGAATCTGAGGTGAACTCCCATTTGTCAGTTCCAGCTTCCCATGCAGGTACATGAGAGAAGCCTCCCACATGGTAAAAGCAACATCCTTGCAGACGTCCAGTTCTCTCACACCAGAAGTGACTTGCAGTTTTTCAAGTTGCTGCTGACACAAAAAATAAAAATAATCTAAAGTTTAGGGTGGGGCAAGTAAATGACCTTGGAGGGTCACATCAGGTTTAGGGGCTTTAGTTTGAGGATTCCTGTTATAGATCCTCTGTTTGTTCTAGTTTGGACAATCTTTTTTTGAATCCATATGTTCTCCAGAATACCTCCAGTTATTTACCCAAATACATACCTGTATCTCAATTGGTTAGAATCTTGGGCTTGGTGTATGTATCCTATTTCTGTTCCCTGGATGTTTCCATTTTAATCTCGGTTTGCATAAGAATTGCTGACCCATATGTAAACAGTGTGTCCATCATCACTATGTACTTTACACATAGATTCCCCCTGTGACACTCAATGCTTGCCAGTAAATATGTTCATCTTTAAGGCACCACAAGACTCATTCCAACAGAACCCTTCACTTTGAGTTGTCACAAGACTCTACCATTACAGAATCCTTTTTGCTGCTTAGGAAATCATATAAAGCACAGTGAAATGTGGTTTTCGTGCCTTCTTTATTATTGACTTTTAAAAGTACTTCTTAACAACAAACCCCATGAATGATTTACTGGCATTAGGGTGTTTTTGTGTACAGTCTACAATTAACAAAAATTACTATAGCTTTCTCATTTGGCAATGTAGCTACATGCTATATTTATACAATATTTTCTTCTTGGGAAATTGGATTTGTTTATACATTCCATTAGTTGAACCAGCTTTATAAAAAAAAACAAAAAACAAACAAACAAATATTAAGGTTCATGGGTGAGTGGGAAAATAGAAGAAGCCAATAAGTTTAAAATTGTTCTAAAGCACACAAACTTCCGTGTCTTCTTCTCAAAGGAATATTGTGAGATATGTCACAATTACTCTGTTTTAACAGATGATTAACTGAAGCAAGAACAGATGTCAACTTACTTGGGGCAAAACAACAAACCATTGGCTCAAATTAAACTCCCCCAAGATTGTCTTAAAGTTGAGTCTAATGGGCAACATGGTCTTTTTAACCTCAGCATATTGTTGAATGACTGTAAAATTGTATAGAACTGTTTCGAAGGGAGATACCTAATACAACAAAAACAACAATAGAATTCCCCGTCCAGATGGTCTTCAAACTGGGCCAATTCAGCCTGATTTTCTTTTCTATTATTTTCCTTTCTTTTACATTCTCAACCAATTTGTCCAAGGCTTCTGTAATTGTTTTTTTTTTAAAGAAAGTATTTATTTACTCATGCTTTTATTGTCTGCCTTCAACAAGTTCCCAGAGCAGCTTAGAAATAGTTTAAGAAATGAGGACAAAATATCCCATATTCTAGCCAACTCCATTGCAGTATGTCTTGAGTCCAGCTATAATGGATTTTTAATATAGATCTTACATTAGTCAGAATGTCATAAAAAGGACATTTGTGATGTTAATATTGATGGGATGGAATGCTTGTTTTTATTAATTATATGCTTTTGTATTATAACTCAGGCAATGTTTCATATATTATTTGAGAATGTCCTTAACTGGTTTAACTTCAGTTATGGATCCATTACATAATTTTATAGGAGAAAGGAAGTGATTCAACACTGTGGGAGACCTTTCCTATCTTTACTGGTTTTCTACATATATGTTCAGAGAGAATCTGAAATACTCCCTTAAAGTATATTTTTGTTTTAAATGTAGTCTATTTAGATTGACTTCCTTTGTTTTTAGAATAGAAGCTATATTGGCTATTTTTTAAGCAACAAAAAAGAGAAATTTCTAAAATCAGTTATTGTTGTCAACAGTTTAAGATACTCTTGCAAAAATATACTGATGGTATCCCAATAAAAATGCGTCATCAACAAGTGTCAACAAGTTAAAAATTGAAAATTGTCTAGATTTTAACCTGCAAGGACTTTGGCATTTTAAAATTGTATTTGTCTGTTGTAGCACTGAATTATGTTAGAACAGCACACCATAAAATAAATAGTTTCTTTTGAGGACAACTGTGAAGATCTTTCTGGCAAAGTTATTGATTCTTATTGCTTAAAATATGCTCAGGAAATCTTTGAATCTGTGTCAAGTTTCCCTTGCATCTGGCAATCAGATGGTATCTGATTCTTCTATAGTTGCATCATGATTGAATTTGTTTGGCTATTTTAAGATATTCTGAAATAGCTGACAAGGTGAATGATGGAATCCATGTTTCATATGAATATAGAGCAGACATGAGCAAACTTTTTTGCTTTGGGGCCGCATTGAGGGTCTGGCCAGGTGGGCCAGGTGGGCCGGGAGGGAAGGCGGCCGGGCACACACTGTTTGGAGCAGGCCTGGGAGGGGGAGGGCCCAGGAGAGGGCAGGCCCAGGAGTGGGCAGAGCAGGGCCCTGGCCACCCTCAGGTTGCCCTCCTGGCATAAGGATGGGGCTGCTCACCATATTCTTATGCTGGGAGGAAGGTGGGATACATGACGACTGCCCCCATCCTCTTCCCTGATCCTCAAGCTGTCCTCTTGGCATTATGCTGGGAGGAGGGGCAAGACAGGCAGTGGCTGAGAGTGTTCCAGTGGGCTCTCAGCTGTCACATTCCTTCCTCGAGTCAGGGCTGCTCACTCTGTCTTTGTACCAGGAGGAGGGTGAGACGTGCAGTGGCTAAAAGTGCTCTAGCTCTCCTTGCTGTGTGCCTTCCTCACCCATCTTTTTGGCATCAGGATGCGACAGGCCACCTTATGCTAAGAGGACAGGGAAAATGAGGAAGGCCTGAGGTAAGCGCCCAGAGGGCCACATCTGTTGCAATCCAGAGCAGGGAACGAGGCCCTAAGATAACTATCCACCACACTTGACTGTGAAAAACAATCCTTTTTTATTGAAGAAAAATGGTTACAAAATAAAGGAAAAATGCAAGTCAAAAGCCACAGCAAAATCAGCAAACATGAATTTAAATGCACAAGAACAAAACCCAAAGCCACACTGCAAAATACTGGAACCTGTTTGGTGATTCACTAACCGTACTTGATATCCTAGAAATCTTCCCAAGCTATGGCCAGGGAACCGGGAGAGCTGCCAAGGTCTTCATCAATTCTGAAATGATGCCTGAACTGAGACAGTCAGCCTGGCGGAAGGCAATTAAAACCCAAGAATTGGTTCCGTGAACCACCCCTCTTCTTTGAAGCCAATGTTTTTAATTCTTGAATTCGGGAGGATCGACGCAAGCTGAGTGATTTATTTCTATCTTGCCAAATTTGGCCCCTTCTGTTGTCATTACAGTTAACAGGTGCAGAAGGGAGGGAATGTTCAAGGTCTCCCTCTGAAACATTCTCATGAACACTGGTACTTTCATTTTCCAAATCTACAGAAGTTCCTTCCTCACTAATTTCAGGAACATTGGCATTTTCCAAACCTACAGCAGTTTCTTCCTCACTAATTTCAGGAGCATTGGCATCAAGAGGTACATTTCCATTAGCATCAGTAAATATATTTTCATTAGCATCAGGAGGAACAAACAGAGAATCAGGTTCAAGTTCAAACTCAGGCTGAACCCCAACAACATCCACCCCCTGGGCCTTAGTTTGCCCATGCCTGATATAGAGGCTCACCACGTGCTTTGTTTTGAGTGAATCAGGGGTTAATCTGAACTGACACAATAGTTCTCTATACAATCAAGTCAACTTGCAATGGCTTCGTCATATCAGCTCCAACATGGAATTGTAGTATAAACATACATTTTACCCTTTCTTTTCTTTCTTTCTTTGCTAACATATCATGATTGAATTTGTCACCTGCCAAGGACATTTATCTGCATGCTTAGGAAGTCATATCTCATCAGCTGTAGGTTACTGCACTGTACAGATTTTGCAAAGTAATGAACAGTGGCCCTCTGTACCCCTGTATTCTGTATCATGGATTCAATTGAAATCTCCCAAAAGTAAACCTTGATTTTGTCATTCTATATAGGGGATGTCATTTTACTATGCTATTGTATATAATTGGACTTGAGTATCCAAGGATTTTGTTTTCCATCGGGGTCCTGGGACCAAACCTCAGCAAATATTAAGGGTTCACAGTAGAATAAAAAGAGGAAATTTAAAGGAAAATATTAATGTCAACAATAATCTGCTTATTCAAAGTCACAGTTTTGAGATGTAGTAGAGAAACCTATCTTCCTGACTTCTAAAAGATGAAAGACAGTAACAGTTTTATTTCACCAAGGGGAATTGCACATGTACGCAGTTGTATGTGCTCTCTTGTAAAGATAGGTTATAAGATTGTATTCTATTATTATTCACACACACACACACACACACATTTACATATACATATACATATACACACACACTCCATTTTTGATAGCAAGTATCAACTTGTCAGTCCTTCACTAATTGAAATTCAACAATGCCTTATTAACTACAAAATGCAACAACAAAATATATTGTAGAATTAATAAAATGTGGTGCTAGACTGATGAAAAGCCAGGGAACAGGAACACTGCACAATTGTATCTGTGGCTGTCCAAAAATTAATCTTAATTGGAAAGAGATTTACTTGCAGCCAAGTAGGTGTAGGATTGTGCCATTCTGAGCTTTGTTAATGAAGAGGTTTGTAAGGTTAATGATTTCCTTACATTAGCTCAGTAACATTTTACAGCTAGCCTAACTTTCAAAAGACCACTAACTGCTTTAAGTAATTACTCATTCATAGAACCTCAAAGAACTAATACCAGTAGGTGAATTTGACTATTTTCTCCTTCCAGATTTATGTCGCTTAAGACAGCATGAACAGAACTAAGGCAGGAATTCATGATATTCAACATGCTTGGTGTTTTTGAAATCTCCCAGCTGATGTAGATGACAACTGTGAAGATAATTCATTGCCTTTTCCCTTTGTAAATAAATCCTTTATTAAAACTTTAACTAGAAGATGATACAGATCTCCTTGAAAACATGATTGGTTACTGAATTCTCTCTTGAATTGGCTATTTTGAAAGAGTACAGATCTTTTAAAAAGACATTCTTCCCATTGCCAGCTTTAGAGTAATGGTGGGTAAAGTGCCAGTTATTCACTTATTTCTAGTTGGAGTCTGGTTTTACTGTTTCAGACATGGGATGTCTCAGAAGCTTGCATATTATGAATATTAAGTGAAAACTGAAAGCATAGTTTTCCAGTTAGGGTTAACAGTTGACCCAGATTACTTCTGAATATCCTGAAGTAGAGAAATATAAACACAAACCTTAATTCTTCTACTTCAAAAGGTCAGAGGCCTGGATTTTTTTTGAAGAGGCTGTTTATGTACATGCTCCAAGAGAGAGTGTATTGTCTTAGAAAAGATCCCATGAACACCTACATCAGAGTCTTCCAAAGACAGTGGTATATACAGCTAAAAAAGCATGGGAAAACTTTCCCTGAACTCAAAATATCATAATTGGCATAGAACATTAAAATCTATAACAAAAAAACAGAAACAGCATATATTAGAGAATTTTAAACTTGGCGCAAAATGCATCCGGAATCAATTTTTTTTTATTAATAACATTTTATTGTGCAAGGAACTTGACTGTTTTTTTTTCTCAGCTGAGGAATGTCAGTGTTAGTTTTTCTCTAGAAAAGAAATTATGTTTCTAGTTCAAATGTCTACCAAAAATATATGATTGGTGAATATGTCCTCATTTTTGCTTACTCTTACTAACAGAAATAGACCAAAGAGTATCCGTTCTTACTTCTCAGGAACTTTCTATAGATATTCCCTTATCCACTTAAGTCTCATAATAATTGTAGTTTTTGTAGGTGCTGGAAACTTGTTCATAGAATCATAGAGTTGGAAGAGACCTCATGAGCCATCCAGTCCAACCCCCTGCCAAGAAGCAGGAAAATTGCATTAAAAGCTTTTGGTGCTTCCTAGCCCCCACCTTAAAAGTAAAAAAGATGGGATATATATTTAAAACAACTTATATGTATATGCTCGTATTAGAGAGTTTTGTTAAGATGATAAAATCAGTGAAGAGATACAGACCTGGATGCCTTGACAGCTAAGCAGAATTTCCTAATAGCTCGCA
This sequence comes from Anolis sagrei, assembly GCF_037176765.1. NCBI lineage: Eukaryota > Metazoa > Chordata > Lepidosauria > Squamata > Anolidae > Anolis > Anolis sagrei. The sequence continues at coordinate 92,753,080 of NC_090023.1, forward strand.
TTCTTCCTTCCTTTAGATAAACATTGCTGTATTAGGAAGAAACCAATAATATCTCCTGAATACAATCTTTCTCTGGACTAATTTGTCTTTCCATTCATTCTGTTATTACTAGGCTTTTAACCATTAATGAAATGGATTGTTCTAAGTTTTCCAGGCCTCACAACCTCAGAGGATGCCTGCCATAGATCCAGGCAAAGCGTCAGGAGAGACTGCTTCTGGAAAATGGCCATACAACCCGGAAAACTTACATCAACCCAGCAATTCTGGCCATGAAAGCCTTCGACAATACGTTTATGAAATATTCCTGTGGAATTGAAGTAGTGCACTATTCTTTTTGTCTCAAAGTCCTACATTTTGATTATTGCACAGGCCAATAAATCATTTTTCTAGGCATCTTGGTTTTTAGGCCTGTTACTGAGGTTATTCGGGGTGCTGATTCAGAAAATGTCATTGGTAAACTGCACCAGCTCTAATTTCTTAGATATGGTCATGATTTTCTATGGGCGAACAGATAAAGAGTGGTATATATGTTCCGTATCTCAAAAACAAGACTTGATGGGGAAAACTAGTGCCATTTTTGGAATTAGCAGGTCTAATATACCCGGAGACAAGTCTGTGTGTTGGCCAGTGTTATCTGTGGTTTTTCATATCTGTACAAATCCAAATCCCTGTGTGGCCTCAGCTTGGTCATTCTGGCCTTGCTTTAAGATTCTAATCTAGACAAAATGATTTTCCTTATGGAAATAATATTTTTTCAAGATGAAAGCTTGTCCATCATTCTGTTGGCTGTGATTAATACTTGTGCAGTAATTAAAAAAATATGATAGTGTCTAAGTTACTTCTTCCTAGTAATTTCTGAAACCTCACATTTTCTGTTTGTTTATCCCAGATTATCTGGCAGTACGAACTCCAGTTTAATCTAATTTAAAACAGAAACCTGGGATCAGATCCTGGAATATAAGGCCTGTCTGGAAGGGCTCAGAGAGGCTCACAAACTCTTCCAGGGGAAAATATCTTTAGTTGAATGTCAGAAAGTATAGTTAAGTGAAACCAGGGGGTTGTATTGTACTTCCCTTTAGCCCAATGGTTCTCAACCAGATAGGTCCCCATCTCTTCAAAAGAAAAGCTTAATTTCCATGAAATGTGTTTTCTTGTAGTCAAGACCCCCCCCCCTCCATCCCACCCCCAAATTGCCAACTTTATCCCAGCAAAAAAAATCAATCTCCAGGGGGCTCGGTCTGTGGGAGAAAACAGTCCCAAAGAGTGGCACAGCTATCATTGAAGCCATATTATTGCTTTATTATCCCTATGGCTTCTGGAATGGCACCGCTGCCTTTTTGCTTTAGAGCAAGCATGGGCAAACTAGACCCTCCAGATGTTTGGACTTCAGCTCCCACCATTCCTAACAGCCTCAGGCTTAAGTGGCTGAGGGGGGAAAGCAAGGGGCTTGAGGCTGTTAGAAATGGTTAGTTGGAGTCCAAAACACCGGGAGGGTCCAAGTTTGCTCACACTTGCTTTAGAGAGAAAGCTGGAAGAAAAATGTCCTCCTTCAAGGCAGTATAGACCAGACATCGTCAAACTGCGGCCCTCCAGCTATTGGGGCTTTCATCTCCCAGAATTCCTGACAATTGAACAGGCTCCTTAGGGCTTCTGGCAGTTGGAGGCCCAAACGGAAGGCCACAGTTTGAGGATGCCTGGCATAGACCCTCTCTCTGTGCAGGCAAGGGCGGGCCTGTACGGTGAAGTGCAGTTGGGCGCCACTTGAACTGCCCTGGTTCAAATGCTAAATGGCATTGGCTGTCACTTGACCTCATCTTTGGGCTTCTCTATACCAAAGGCTGACTTGTTTACACTGTGAATCCCTGGATCTCATGGTATTGAGGCGTAGCAGTGAAAGCGGGGTCAGGCTGCATTCGTGGCACAGAGGCGCCCCAAGTTCCAATCAGTCTTAACAAGCCAAGCGTGGCGCCTCAGGACAGGAAAGAAGGAGTCAAGGACGGGGCATTTGGCGCCTCCAGCTGTTGAGGAGGCGCAGCCTTCGCCCCCCACCCTCCTCCTCCTCCTCCTCAACCCGAAAGGGTAGCCACTAGCGAGGGCCACCCAAAGCTCAAGCGCCCCGCCCTCCGAGAGGCGGCAACCCAGGCTCCTCCAGCCGCCGCTGCCGCGCTTCAGTCCCCATCCCGGCTTGGCCAGGAACTGAGGCGGCGGGGAAAGTAGTTTGGGAGGAGGAGGAGGAGGGAAAAGAAGAGGAGGATGCTCCCTGCCCCGCCGCTGGGGGAGGCGGCAGGACTCCCGCCTGCCTTGAGGACGGTTTAAATCAAAGCTCGGAGGAGAGCCCCCTTCTCCCCGTCTCCACCCGCCCGCCAGCCATGCTGCAGCGCCGCGGGGACCTGGGGCTGATGCCGCCCTCCGGAGGGGAGGCTGTGCTCCTCAAGGCCAGGCATTCCCTCTACTATGCGGTGAGCACGCGCCCGGAGCGGGCAAAGTCGGGGCTCTTTTGGCGGGAAGCGGGGGGGGGGGGGGGGGGGGCTGGCGGGCGGAAGACCCTTCCTTGGATTCCCAGGGAAGAAGCGGCTTTCGTGCCTCCCTCACTCAGGGGGGGCTCTGGTGGGGAGAACCCCCGCGTTCAATTGGAGGCCAGCTTACCAGTGTCAGGCCTTGTACACCTCTGCAAGCTGAGTATCTCTGATCTGACAGGGTTGTTTTGCACCCCCGCCCTAGTTTGGAATCTTTTTGAATTGAGACCTGAGACCCCAGACCCAAGGCTAAGCTGAAATCCCATTCTTATGTTCCAGATACCATATGGCAGTGGCTCCCAACCTTTTTTTGACCAGGGACCCCTTTGACTAGGGACCTCTTTGACAAGGGATCCTTTTGATCAGGGACCACTTGACCAGGGACCACTCGACCAGGGACCCCTTTGACTACCAACCTCTTTGACCAACCAACCTCTTTGACCAGGGACCCCTTTGACCAGGGACCCTTTTGATCTGGGACCTCATTGATCAGGGACCACTTGACCACGGACCCCTTTGACTACCGGCCTCTTTGACTACCAGCCTCTTTGACCAGGGACCCCTTTGACCACAGGGACCACTCTCCAGCATTAGTACCAAAAGGGTTACTAATTGGTTTTTTGTTAACTTTAGATTCGGTTTGGGGTGCTGATTCAGAAAATTGCATTGGATAGATCACAATTTCCAATATAGAACATATGCCATGGTCAGTGACAGGGAAGAAGTAGCAGGCGACGAGAAAGGAGTGGAAATAAACTAAATACAATTAAATAAACAAACAAACAAACAAAGAAGGAGTCTTGTACACCATATTTTTGTCCTTGTGGCCCACTGGTGTTCCGCAGCCATATGCACATAGACTGATGGTCATGTTATGCTGTGTTTTTAGAATTTTGTGCAGGAAATTGTTTGTGTGCCATCAGAAAGCAAAGGTGTCACTTTCTGAGCCACCCAGTTGAACAGTTTCAGATGCCTGAGCATTTTTGGTGTCCAGATAACTCAGGCCTGTAAGAACACACAGCAGTGTTGTGTCCACACCTGGCTGTTCCCAAGAACTTGCCCTTTGTGGCTTCAGTGCTTAAAAGGGCATTTGGGGAGGCTTGGGTGTGCACTGCTATTCAAGGAGCCATGGGTTAATGGCCAGTGGTAGGTTTTGAAGAACAGAGCTCACTTCCCTTAGCATCTCAGAGGTCTTTTCTGGTCTTCTATGTGTTGGAGGAAAAATCTGAGAATGTCTTGGACTGCAGGAAGATCCAACCAGTCCATACTTCAGGAAATAATACCCGACTGCTCACTTAGAGGCAAAGATGAAGTACTTTGTCACATAATGAAAAGACAGGAAAGCTTGGAGAAGAGAATGATGCTGGGGAAAATGGTAGGAAAAAGGAAGAGGGGCCAACCAAGGGCAAGATGGATGGATGGTATCCTTGAAGTGACTGGCTTGTCCTTGAAGGAGCTGGGGGTGACAATGATGGGCAGGGAGCTCTGGCGTGGGCTGGTCCAGGAGGTCATGAAGAGTCAGAAGTGACTGAACGAATAAACAACAACAAAGTGCTTCCAACTCAAATGATGCCATGCCTACATATTCCTGGCTCTCCTGAAGTGTGAATACCCTCCTTTTGCTCCATGAAAGTTAAAAAGAATAATCTCCCATTCTTGTGATGCCTCTCTCTGCTTTATAATGTGTCTTCTAGGCTTCAATCCACCCTAGTTCTTATTTGCCTTTTGTGAGAGCAGCACTGGGATAGGTGCAAGGGAGCTTTGGAGTTGCTTGAGACACAAGATGTCAAAACAGAATAGAGGAGAAAATTGGTTACTGTGTTCCTAACTAAACAGGGAGGCCCTGTTTGGACTGGAGTTCTCACATGGGTGGATGTGGAAGATCTTTGTTCCCAGTTGCTTGCTCCCTGGACTCCTTTCCCCTATGAACCCCCCCCCCCCCGCGCGAATCTCTTTCTGGGAGAGGGGATGACATTTAGGAAGCAGCTTTCTTATATTTAAAGTAATAGCTATATCTTTAAGTGACATAGCATATCATTTACAGAGACATTACTTCTTGAGGTCCACTGAGATACAAAAACACTCAATAATAACAGAAAGAGCACTTAGTGCAGTTATACTTATTGACACACATACCATTCATGTCTTGCCCCGCTTCGCCCAAACTCCCTTTTCCACAACACTGCTGCTCTTTCTTTGCATGCATGCATATGCATATTCCTTATTCACTCATATACACATCTATCTGCTACCTGTTTCGACAGGCTTTTAATGTTTGATACTGTTGTTTTTAAATTGTTTTAAATTGCTTTTAAACTTTGTTAGATTTTAGCTATTTTTGTAAGCCGCTCCGAGCCCCAGGGGAGTGGCGGCATATAAATTTAAATAATAAATAAATAAATAAAATATACTTTCCCCTTATAAGGTGCCTCCATGACCCTACCACAGCCTCCTGTGATGTTCTTCTTACTTATTTTTATAAACTCAAAATCAGGTAGATGTTTTGGTAGATTCAAGGAGATTTGATCGGGTTTAGAGAAGCTTTGTCCTCAACATATCCTTTTATGTACCTCCAGAATACTGCTAAAAATACCTTGGTTAACATCTTGTTTGTAAAAAAAAAAAAAACATAGGATAAAGTGCAGCTCTAGAAGAAGCTGGAAGGTTCACTTCTATTTGTATGATATTGAGTCAGAGTGTCTTCACGACTTTCACACTCCTCTTCTATGGAGGGGGGCTATCTTTAAAACTATTTAAATCTTCCAAGAACTGAGACTGTTACTCATAAGAATATACAAACAACGTTGCTTGGTTGGAGTAAGGATCTCTCCCACCTGACCTTTAAGCTGCTGCTCTTTCTGTTCCACTACATTCACCACTCCCTCATATACCCACTCATTCACATACACTCTGTCATCTGTTTCATGCACAGCCTCTTCCCTTGCCACTCTACTCCTCTCTACCACTTCCTTTACTGGTTGTTGTTGCTGTTGTGTGCCAACTTTAAGATGATTCTATTATAGGGTTTCCTGGGGTTTAAGAGTGTGGGATTTGCCGGAGGTCACCCAATGGGTTTTCAGGCCAAGTGGGGATCCAAACCTTGGTCTCCAGAGCATAGCCCAATTCTCAAACACAACTACACCATGCTGGTGCTCATCTTTTTTTTACTTTTTTCTGAAGTCTTCCTGCTCTTCTCTACCTCGTTTTTGCTCCTTCATCTAAACCAGTGGCCTTCTTAATTCTCTATCAAAAGGATTTTAACAAGAGAGATAAGACCTTCAAAAAGAAAGGGTAAATACTATTTTTAAGTTGAGATCCAGAGAGAAGGGGGCAAAACTGCAGGAAACAATCCGTGGTATCTCTGTTAAACTTTCACCACATTGTTTTCTCAATCTGAACTGGGCTTCAGACACTCAGTAAAATAAACTCAATCTGATCTTCACTTGTATTTTTAGGGTTTTCTGCAGCTTCTTTCTGTGAATCCAAGACTGGTTCTGTGCAATGGTGAAGCATTAGAGAAAAGCAAAATCTGTATAAGTCTTCAGTTGCAACTCATGATTGTGTAGAAAAATATTTTTGTGACATGAAATAATTAGCTGTTTGTTATAGTGGTCATTCTATTTAAACTGAAATAGTTGTATAAATATAGTGTACTTAACTTGATATGCACACTCCTATTCCAATGTATAGAGTAGACATATCAGTATTTGTGATCTGAGATGTGCTATTTGTGCATATGTGATTATCATAATAATATGGCACACAGAGCATGTCCAATTTCTGAAATATTGGATAAAAAAGTTATGAGTGTGTTGCATCAGTCCTTTTTTGGAGGGATTTTTTTCCATTTTAGACACCCTAAAGATCTTTCTTCCCCCCAGAGAGGGAAAAACAAAGCCAAACTAATTATATGTGATCCTCCCTTCACATCTGTTTTTATTTCTGTGTCTTGGTTGATTTTGATGCTGTTCTCTCATTCCTTCCGCCCATACATGCCTTTTCTGAAGCTTGGGTAAATTTTTAGTATCCTCTCATACATTTTTCTTGGAATACTTATGAATGATTGGTTTGCAATGAACAAAAACTTACTTTGCACATCACTTCAGATAGTTCTAGTATGGATTTTGTGAACTGATTATGCACAGTCTTTCAGCCCCCAGACTTGAAACATTTTCCCTATTCAGAATACTTTAGACCTGATTATATGCGTCTCCACTGCCAGATAATCTGGGATAAACAGAAAACCAGGGATCATATTCTGGGGTATAGAGCCTGTTTGGAAGGGTCCTTTGTTTGCTTACCAAGGAGTACTTTCATCACAGCAATTCTAAACAGCTGTCATTTCTGCTATTCATTCATCCCCTTTTCTCACTGGGTCGGGATTTGGTAAAGATTGGTCCCAATGGCAATGTCCAAAGAAAGATTTATCCTTACTTGATTTTTCTCTGGAAAGCGCAAGAGGGAAGATTGGGTTTGGAAATGATAGAATTAAATATTTTTGCTTATTGCCAGAGTAATGAAGGGGATATTTGTCTTGTTTCCATACTGTGCCAGCCCAGAAAGGATGAGGGTGAGGGAGCTCTCTAAGCCCCAATCTTTTCATTTATGCCACCCATATAATGTAAATGTATCATCTCTGATGGCAGTTCTTCCCCTTTCTATCACATCACAACCTCTTCTTGGCAATTCATTGTCGATAAATGGGGTGAGATAAGGAAAATGCTAAGCCCCAAGACATAGCCTAGAATCTGCCTCTCTACTACAGTCGCCCCTCCATGTTTGCGGTTTTGACTTTTATGGATTTCATCAGAAATGTCTTTTTAGATCCTTGGGCATGACTTTATGGTGAACTTCCTCCAGTCATGATGGGGGACCTAGAGATCTCTAGATAGAAAAGCTGTCTAGGAATCTCTTGGCCCTCTAATTCTATTCCGTGTTCAGCTTTCAGTGGAAACCGACCATAGAGGCATGCTAGAAGACATAGAAATTCATAGAGAGGTGTTCTCCCAGGTTTTAAAAAAAGAGCAATGTCTTTATTTGTGCTTTTTCAGTTTCATGGGCCTCCAGGGTCCCTAACCCCAGCGAATGTGGAGGGCTGAGTAGAATCACAGTTTTTACTTCAACTGAGCTGGAATCTTCTCATTTTTTATTAATATAAGAACTTGAGGTTAATTTTAAAGTAGCCTAAAGGAATAAATCCAATTAACATAATGCTCACTATATAATTTTATTAAATTTAGTATATTTATCATTTAAAAAACCACCAATATTTTCTAAGACATGTCATTATTGAGTTGAGATAATTGTGTCATCTTTGTAAACTTAATGTTATGTTTCTTGTTCTGAAGTATATCTAACAGTAAATTCAAGGAAATGTACTATTAAAGCTTACATTGCATTATTTACCTTTGTTTATATAAGCTTGAGAGATGGAATGATGTAGGGAATTATATTTTCAATGGGTATGCCAAATTCTCAATATGGATTTATGTGCCAAAAGAAAAGTGTACAGTGATAACTTGAGTTAAGAGTTTAGTTTGTTCCATGACTGAGCTGTTAACGCAAATCATTCTTATCTCAGAGTGACTTTTCCCATTGAAATCCATTGAAAAGCTATTAATCCCTTCTGGGGCCCCTCCATTTTTTTGTTACTTGTTTTTAAATTAAAAAATGTACTTTATAAATTAAAAAATAATGTATTAATGCACACTCACATGGAACAATAAAAAAAGACCAACATTAAAATGGTAGAACCACAAAGTTGTGGCACAATGGTAGAAGCACAAAGTTGTGGCAAGGAAGCGCAAAGCACAAAGTGAAGAGGCAGAAGCACCATTTTCTTCATACTGTACTCATTCTAGCCTCCCTCCCTCTTCATGAAGCCAAACATACGATGAATAAAAACCACACAAAATCAAGCAATCCAAAGTTCCAAGTGGACAAGAGCAAAGAAGACAGCAATCTGCCAAAGCAGACAAGAGCACGAGGCATGGAGGAATGAGGCACGGAGGCTGCTCCATTGAAGCCCTAAGGCCCTGCACTCTTGCGCTAACATACCCTCTCACACTAACTCTTAATGTAAAATACTCTTGTATGTCAAAGCAAAACCCAAACCAGGTGACTGCTCTTAACTCAAAATGCTCTTAAGTTTGAACTCTCCTAAGTCGAGGTTCCACTGTAGTAGTTTTCTTCAATAAACTGGATGCAGAGTACTACCACATTGAAAGTTCTTTGTAAAAGCAAAAATAGAAACATAACATATATTTATATATTAAGCCCACCTCGATGTAAGATAGAGAGGGATAGAAATAAAGTAAAAAGATAAAGGTAAAGTTTTCCTCTGACATTAAGTCTAGTAGTGACCGAATCTGGGGGGTGGTGCTCATCTCAATTTCTAAGCCGAAGAGCTGACGTTGTCCGTAGATACCTCCAAGGTGATGTAGCCAGCATGACTACATGGACTGCAGTTACCTTCCTGCAGAAGTGGTGCCTATTGATCTACTCACATTTGCATGCTTTCAAACTGCTAGGTTAGCAGAAGCTGGGCCTAACAACGGGAGCTCACCCCACTTCCTGGATTCAAACCGCCAACCTTTCGGTCAGCAAATTCAGCAGCTAAGCTGTTTAACCGACTGTGCCACCAGTGGGCCCAGAAATAAAGTAAATAAGCAAATAAATATATTTGAAAAACCTAGAAATCATGATACTCAGTATTTTTTTCTATGGAGTATTTTAAAGCATTTAAGATTGTTTCAAAGTTCCAGGTAACATAGCAGCTTTAATTAGTGATTGAATCTTTACTGGAGTCAGGCTGTTAACAGACAATGTGTTTTGAACATGATGAGAGTTGCATTGAGATTTAATTCTCTTTCTGAATTGAGAATGAGTCACTAACACTTGAAAGTACTATCAATAATGCTCCTTGTTATTTCTTCAACTCTATGATAAGATTATATTATGTCTTGGGAAGCTGAGTAGTTGAGAAACTACTTGTTTTTTATTAATATGGATAGCATTTGTTGTGAAGCTTGTGTTTTAAAGCCAACCACCTTATCTTGGTGTAGTTTGTTTGGTTTTTTTGTAGCTATATGTAAATGTTAAAGTAATTTAAAACACATAAGATTTGCTATTGCTATCTCTGTTTGCATAGTTATGGATAATATCACTTAAAGAAAAGGTAATCAGTCCTGTTTTGTTTAATCAGTACTGGAATTCAGTTCTCAAGTTTGAGTGCTACATGCCTCTATAACTGACCTCTAATTGGTGGACAAGTGTAAAACAAATGTTTTGGATTTTTGATCTGTTCCTGTATTTGTTTGCTTATTTAGGCAGATTTTAACGTCAAAGTAGAATATGATATGGCCCCTTTATCAATGAGGATATGTTCCAAGACTTAATTTGGAAACATGAAATCATGGATAATAGTGAACACATTGACATGAATGACTTCCAGTGGAATCCTGCTGGAGGCCCTAGCAAATGCCTAGAAAGAACACCTCTGTAGCATTTCTGGTTCCCGTGGTCCACTTCTGGTTAAACAAACAAACAAACCAAAAACAAAACCATAGGCCTAGACCTAGAAAATACCTAGAGATAACTTTTTTTTGGATGTGGATAAGTGAAATCACTGGCCCACAAATATGGAGGCCCTTCTGTATAGCAGAGTAATACAAGAAATCTGTACTTGAATAATCAACAGACAGAGTGCATTCTGATGGAATACGTATGTATTACACAGCAGGTTTATTTTAGAGTTAAGCTTGAATCACTTTTAATTATCCTGCTAAAATATAAATAGGTGACATTAAATACATTTTCACTGACTGAAAGCAGGAATTCTTTCAGTTCAGTACATGGTTCATTCTTGAGAATGTTTTCACATTTTCTCAGCCTTCAATTCTTCTATATTTAGTGTAGCTTTCAAAAAGTACATTTCTGCTGGTAGAATTTGGAACTCTTAAGTAGAAAAAGCCGCTGCTAATGCATGAGATTGGATTTCAGCAGTGTTTGCTTTCATGCATAATGGGTATGGGTGCAAACTGTCCATTTAACATTTGTTACCACTAAATAGTAATGATTAAATGGCTGGAATAATAGTCACTGTTCATCAGATTTTGGATATTTCATATGACTGTTTCTGGTTTTAGTTTAGATACATGGCAGGAATTAGAGTTTGAGCTGAAAGAAAACAATCCTTAGAGAGAGAGAAAAAAATTCTAAAAACCATAAGCAGCTTTGGACGTTGAGTATGCGTATGCAGAGATTATGTTTATGAGAGTTTTAGTGAGAGTTATAGCTTGAAATAAGTTATATAGTACATGGCTTTAAGATGTGATTGATATTAGCAAGCAGATATTTGTATCTGGAGTAGTTGTCAGAGATTCCTAGAAGTTCAGGAAACTGTTTTGTTTATGAACCTCCAGTTATAGGCCTCTGGTTATTTCTTTTTAAATCTCAAACAATAATCAAAAATAAAGAATAGTTTATAATATACAATGTCTGCTTCTAGTTTTGGAGTTGCAACAGAATCCATAACATGTTAGGCCTCTTGGAGCCTGCATGTCTCTCTCTCTGTGCACACTTTCTGGGGAGCCTGAATAGGAGATACTGTACTTTTGTCATCAAGTTGTACTCCTGGTGTCTTTGTTGGCCATTGATGGTATATCTGCATATACAGAGGGAACCTCTTCTTTTAAACAAGCTGAACTATAAAGCAATGAGCAGAATCTGTGTTTATAAGTTATAACTGGCTGTCATCATATTTTGTGACTCAAAAGTTGTAAAATCTTTCATAATTGTGCTGATGCCAGGAAGAGGTTTTGTTCCAGCAAAGCTTTTAACTCTGACTGATTGAAAGCTGGTTATGCTTTATGTCTGTGTTTAGGAGCTTTCATTGAAGTAGGAGCCACACATTCTTTATTCAGTGAACTATTGGTGAAAAAAAACCCCAACCTGTGGATAAAAATTAAGGGGAAATGGTTGTATTATCAGTCAACAGTATGAATGACATATTTTAATTGCACTGAACAGTTTTCTCCATCCTACTCCCCTTCAGCTATTTTGAAGGCTATCCTCCTCAACCACCATGGGCAGTAATCAGGAATTATGGGGCTTGGAGTCTACATTTTGGTGACACTAGGTTGGAAAGAGCTTGCATAGAGAAAGGAAAAGTTTTAAATAACTGAAAACTACTAATTAGTGTCTTACTATAATAACAGTCTGAATCAATCTATTATCATAGAGAAATTACTTAGTCCGGAAGACTGTGGGAATCCCACTCCCCTCCCCCACAGCCACCAAACCTCTTTTAAAAGTAAAATAAATTTACCCGGCCTCCATTAAAGTGTTGTCAAAGCTCTCCTAGAACGTAGAAATGACTATCCCCTCTGCTCTCCTGGTGTGTCATTTCTACACACTGGGAGAGCTCCAGCAAGACTTCAGTGGAGGCCGGATAAGTTTATTTTACTATTAAAAGGAGCTTGGGGCCTGTGGGGGAGGGGTAGGATCTTCTACCCCCTCCCCCACAGGCCCCAAGATGTTCTGCCGGGCCAGTCTCAGAGAACATCTGGACGCCTTCAGGAACATCCACGTTTTTTAAACGCAGATGGTCCTGGGATAAAGGGCTGTCTGGACACACCCTGTGATTCTGATTAGGAATCCTTATACATGGTACAAGTAAATAAATAGATGATTTATTCTATAGGGTATTTGACTTACTAGTTTAATATTCTATTTGAGTGATGGGTCTGGGGATGGCTCTTCTGGTTTCCAGAACAAATTCCATTTTCACTACCAAAAATACTTTTCACTTTATAAGTGATGTGAAACAGTTTTAGACCTAAGACTGGTGAGGCCTTTTAAAACTAGAATCTGTAACTCAACTAGCAACTATACTTATCCACAAGTTTATAGCAGACATTTCCTTTGTACAAACATTTCCTTTGAAGTTGCTTTTTTGGTGGGGGAAGGGGAACCAGAACTACTAAACCTCTTAGCATTTTGTAACAGTGTTGCAATGCAAACCCGAAAGTGTGAAATATCCTTTGAGAACAGAGCACAAAGCTTTTTAGTAGCCCTGTTTTTCAAGAACAGTTTGACACAATGATAACAGTGGCATATCGGACTAGGAATACAAACTCTCAGTTCTTTTTAGATAAATTATACTTTGTTTGTCTGTGAAATTGAAAACATTATTTGAGAGCAAAGGTTTTGCTATGGCCAAAGAGCATTCAGTGCTCATGAAATCTATAGCTAAGAATGTAAACAAAGATAATTTCAACAATTCACATTATTAAAAGTATGTATTTACAACCATCCAGCCCAAATGAGAACACTACTCACTAACCATTATAATCTATGATAAAAATTGTGTTTCCAGACACAGTAAGCTTTGGTTAGTGTTAACCATGGTAGGCTGTTGAAGAAACAAGCCAGTAACAAGCATAGTTTGGTTAAGGCAAGCAGTGGTTTCAACAAAGCCAAATTCAGGAGCCATTTTCTTGTCATAGGTTAAGACTGGTTAAAAAGATAGGTTTAAAGTACAGGAAATGATAATCTGTTGTATGTCATCTTTTGGTTATGGTGAAGTATATATGTAGATTTTCTTGTAAGGTCAATGTATTACCTTATATGCTCATGTATAAGTTGAGGGCAGGTTTTGAGTCAAATTTATGGACGTTGATATGACATGTGAATAAGTTGAGGGTCATTCTGAAGAGAAGAGAAAGTGCTAATGTCATTTCCCTGCCCAGGCAGGCATTCAAAAAGGCCTGAAGTGGTGCCACAATGTTGAGAATAGAGGAGCTCAGTGCTTCTTTCAGATGCTCCCAGGATTGAATCAGCCCTTGCAATTTACCACTTTATCCAGAGAAGGAGGTGGTTTCTTTTGTGATAAAGGTTAACATACAGTACTCATACTGACCCGTGGATAGGTTCATCCAGGTTTTTGCGTTGATTTTTTTACTTAAGCTTTCTAGACTTATACCTGAATATTTCAGTCATCTGGATTATGTTTGGAAGCTTTACAATTACAGGTCAAATATTTTAAAAGCACTGAGTATTTACTGAATTCGACGTCAGTTTGTTGGATAGATTGGTGATACTGAAAACTTGAACTTTTATATTATGAATTTATGGATATGCATTTCGGATCTTTCCTGCTGCCATATCAAGAAGTACTCTGTTCTAACTGTTTTATACATTTGGTTTTGGCTTTTGTTTTTTGTGTCAGAAGCAACTTGAGAAACTACAAGTCGCTTCTGGTGTGAGACAATAACCCATTTGCAAGGACGTTGCCCAGGGGATGCCTGGATGTTTTGCTATCCCGTGGGAAGCTTTTCTCATGTCCATGCATGAGAAGCTAGAATTGACAGATGGGAGCTTAGCCCATCTTGCAGATTCGAACCGCTGACTTTTAGTATGCATTTGGTGAAGCATGCTTACTTTTCTTAACTTACAACATTGTGTCTTTTGGTTGAATCACTATTTGTATGTATATATGTAAGGAAACGAACGCCAGATGAGGGGTCCTTTAACGCATGTGTGACAGGGGGGAACCTTTCAATCCCACCGCTGCCACCAATGTAAAGGAGATACCTGCTGCAGATCCCACCCGATGTATTACTGGCAGGGGAGATCTTTGCTTTTAAATCCCCACCTGACACCACTGTAATAGAGAACGCTGACCGATCACCTTGCGTGACAGGAATTTGAGTGAGGGAATGACTAATGATGTGAGAGACTGATGATACTGGTAGATTTTTGCCGCCACCACCTCAATTTTACTGTTTGAGGAAACAAGGTGTGAATGTATTTGAGGTAATATGTGCCTAGGCTTCTGGCTCTTCTTTTTAGGCTCCTTTGCTTGCTGACTGGACTATAAAGATATTCAGGCTGACTTGGTTTCACTAAGTAGGACAGACCAAGGCAGAGACAAGTTAACGATGAACTAATAACAGGTTTATTGAACTTTAAGAAGATGACAACTCATAAAATGAGAGGTAGACACGCGTATTTTTGTTACTGAGGCTCAGGCTTACTAGACATAAGGTTTCTTCAGAAGGAGTAGCTTTTATTTGAAGTGAGTTACCTATTTCACACTATTCAACCCTCTGAAGCAGTGTGTTTCTAAGATCAGTCAGCCTGACTGTCTTACAGAGTAACCAGACTTCCTCTAGTCTGCTCTCCACTAAAGGGCAATAGGCCTACTTGTATTCTCTCTTTAATACAAGCTGACAAGTCTTCTCACGAACTCTCCTAGTCCAGTTTTACTGAAGCCCTTGTCCCTTTCTTTATTCCCTATCAGATCAACTCACTCAAAAGCTTCTTTCTCCCTGCCTATAATACTTCTTCTCTGTTGAAATCCTACTCCCTGCTCTGTTGGAATCTTTCCCTGTCTCTCTTAGTATCCCTCTCTCTGTTCTGTCAGAACCTTTCTCTCCCTCCTGTCAGAAGTGACAGCCTTTTTCACTCTCCCCCAACTCCTCCCCTTGGTGCTTAAACAAATCAGGAGTTGGTTGACTCCTCCTTGCCTATACTAAGATGTCCGCTATTCTAAGCTGCCCTACCAAGATGGAGACCCAGCCCACTGAGTCTCAGGCTTCGGCCTAGCCGGCAAAGGTTAGAATCTATTACAATATAACAAGCCACACTATGTGTTTAATAGGATATTATTATTATTATTATTATTATTATTAACTTTATTTATACTCCACCTTTCTCCCTGTGGGGACTCAAGGTAGCTAACAATCCACACTAGACATTAGACAAGTTTAAAAAGTGAAATACAAAAGTTAGAAAAAATGTAGTGTAGTAAAAACAGAATTAAAATACAATAAATACAGTAAAAAGGCCTTTAAAACTCATATCCTCCCCAATCCCACCCAACCTCCCCAGACTGATGTTCTTATGTACCAGTTAAAAGAAGAGATTATAACTTGGATGAAAGCAGTACTGCTAGAAAAAAACCCTATACTTTGCTGCTGCTGCTGCTGCTTCTTCTTCTTTTTCTGATCAGTGGCTAGTGACAGGTGAGAGGTTACAAAAATAGCATAGGGTAAAGGAGTTCAATACACCCTTTTAAGGTACTACTCAGTTGTTGTTTTGTTTTTGTTTTTTTGTTTTTTTGGCTCCTTGTTAACAGAGTTAGGAAAACCTATCACTGATCCCTTGAATATTATCTCCCTTTGTCATTTTGAGGAAAAGCTGACATGTTATGCCTGGAATGGATCTCAATATATACTTAATATATTTAATTCTACTTAAAAATGGATAAGCATGCTTGTAGTTTCTATCCACTCTAGCTTGATCTGTTCTAAACCTATTGTTGTGTAGCAGCATATTTGTGTTGGTGCATTCAGGCAATATGTAATCTTTTAAGTTTAAATAAGCACAAAAAAAATCTCTCCTTTGCTAACACAGTATGTCAAATAATCCTGAAATGTATTTGTATTTGTAATACAAATTACATTGTGCAATGCTTAAAATCAAAAGTTCTAAGCATTAATTTCATCCAGTACTGTTAAACCAGGTGGGGCCAAGAACATGTAAGCTTACTGTCTTTTTCATCATTGACCAACCTTATTATATATTCTGTGTTACATAGCTATTGTTATGTATGACCATTGTGGAGATTAAGATTCTCTAGGGATCACTGTCACTGTCCCGCCACTGTCCCGTGTCACTGTCCTGCCACTGTCACAGGCGCAATTGGCAGGGATGAGAGAGAGGGCCTTCTCAGTGATTGCCCCTTGGCTATGGAACTCACTTCCTGGTGAAATTAGATTGGCCCCATCCCCACTGTGCTTCAGAATGATGGTAAAAACTTGGCTGTGGGACCAAGCTTTTGGGACAGTGCAATAAGGCAGTGATAGGAAACCTTACCATGCCAACTAGATTCGATGTGGATGATCAAGATGGTTTTAAACAGTATATTTTAATGTTGAGACAAATGTTTTAATGTTTATGTATGCATATAATTTATTCATGTCCCAGCATTAAGTGTTTGCCATTGTTGTGCTCTGCCCTGTGTCCCTTCGGGGTGAGAAGGGAAGAATATAAATGTTTCAAATAAATAAATAAAATAAAATGTATGTATGTTCCTTCAAGGACTTGCCTTATAATGACCCCATAAATTCCATTGGATTTTCTTAGTCAAGAGATATTCAGAGATGGTTTTGGCAGTTCCTTCCTCTAAAATATGATCTACAGTGTATACCATTCATTGGTTGTAAGTTCTAACCATCTAAATTCTAACTTGAAAATCAGACAGGATCTGGTGCCCTTATGATATTTGAGCGACTATGGGTATCCATTAAGATAATCCAGAATTCATGAAAAACCCCTCTAATATTTCTAATTTGCCTTATAATTATATTAACATGTGCAATTTTCTTTGAAAACATCCCTTTGTTGTTGTAAAGATGGGTTACTGGTATCCAGTAGACCAAATATAGTCACAGAACTTTAGGACCTAAAGGATACTTCGCTCAACAACTGCTAACATATGGATGAAAGTACAGAGCGGAGCAATCAATCATTATGTATGGTAGAAGGATTTGCTGGCACTTTTACTTTGGAAAGTTGGGTTTGTGGCCCTCAGAGTTGTCTCTGACAAAACTAGGGTGCTTTTATGCATCTTATAAATGTCTTCAATTTTCACCTATACTTGAATCCAATAATGTACTTTGGCTGGATTCCACTACTTACACCAGAAGTGCCTCCTTCTAGTAGTTGCTCTCCCCCCTTGCACCCTGCAATCACTCTGAAAGACATGGGGCCCTTCCACACAGCCCTATATCCCAGAATATCAAGGCAGAAAATCCCATATTATCTGAGTGTGGATGCAGATAACCTAGTTCAAAGCAGATAATGCGGTATTTTCTGCTTTGATATTCTGGGATATAGGGCTGTGTGGAAGGACTCTGAGAAACCCACTAGAGAAGTTTTTTTAGGCTGTACAGTGAACTGTAGGAAGAATCAAGAGTTCACAAATTCTGCAGAAATACTCAACTATTTCCTGGCTGCAATACATTCTGGTTGGTTAACCAATACCAGGTGCTATATTTCAGAGGCAGGAATGGCTTAAACCATCTCTGAGCATTCCATGCCTAAGAAAAACCTGTGAAATTCATAGAGTCATCCTAAGTCCACAGGCTTATAGATACATATATGAATAACATTGGGTCCATCTAAGCTGTCGAATGAATGCAGTTTAACACCACTTTAACTGGCATGGCTCAATGCTATGAATTTTAGTTTTCAATATTTTTAGCCTTCTCTGTCAAAGTGCACAATGAAGCTGCAATTCCCATGATTGCATAACATTAAGCCATGGCAGTTCAAGTAGTGTCAAACTGCATTATTTCTACAGTGTAAACTTTGGCCCTCTAGATGTTTTGGACTTCAACTCCCACAATTCCTAACAGCTCATAGTCCAAAACACCCGGAGGGCCATACTTCGTCCATGCCTGGTGTAGATTCACTCATTGCCATACATTCATCAATTTTAAGGGAGCATTGTTGTCAGAGATCTCTGAGGAAGTGTCTTACACTCATAGATTAGTTTGTTATGGGGTTAAAATAAGAGTTTTATAGGCAACTGTATTCCTCTTTTTATCAAGAGCATACAGCTGAACGGATTTCCTGTATTTATTGTGTTCTAAATCCAGTACAGCTAATCCAAGCATTTAGAACTCGCCAGGCCCTAAATTTCAAGAATGGGTTAAAAAAAAAGAAAGTGCAAACGAAAACATTTAGATCAAGCAGCTGCTGTTGGAAATGGGTATAAAGCATCCAAACTGTAATGTCTGCTGGAACTTTCCTCGGATTTTAGTGTCATTACACAACAGTTTTTTCCAGCTAGCAGCAGAAAATATCATGGCAGCATGAGCCAAAATTTTTCCGGCAACCATTTCCCCCTTCCTTTTGTTCTCCTTTGGCAACACAAATCTCAGGTTTTATACTGTCAGGTGTATTGATTGGAACTTTCTGTGGCTATAAATGGACTAACAAGCATCCTGTTGTGATAATTCATTTTCCAGGCTACATTTGAATGAATAGGAAAGTAAATTGAACTTTTCATGCCAAAGCTTCTTCAGAAGACAGTAAGATTTCTGATTTTACCTATGCTTTAATATGTTTTAATCCTAAAATAGGCCTAATCTGTACAGAAGTGCCACATTCCCCACAAAGAGTAGCTCTGATCAGGAATAGAAACCATTTTAAAGCAGCTGTTAGTGTTTTGGAGTCTGTTTGCAGCAAAATGGGGTGTGAAGGTATGCTATGAATACAGGCCATAGCTACTCTCTGTTCAGTGTTGAAGATAAAAACTCTGATGTAGGATTCATGATATATAAGCATCCACCTAGTTTAATCATTAATAAGGTGAATATTGCTGTAACCAGAGGAAAACATAGTCATAGTTTTCTGCTGATAAGTCTTTTTAAGGATAGTGAATTCCAGGCATATACGTTATTCAATCTTGTATAGTTGGTGTAGATCTTCAGTGCTAATACAACATATGAAAATATTTTCTTGATGAATAATGTTTCCATTTTCTAATGAAAAAAATGGCTTAAATTCAGTTGTTGGTATCAGCTAGTACAGGTCCTTGCAGTTAGTTGCTGAATGGTAAATTAACACTTAAGTGAATCCCATTGATTCAGTAAGTCTACTCCTTGAGGTTAGTCCAATTGGCAATATGCTTTAGGACAGGGGTCCTCAAACTTTTTAAACAGAGGGCCAGGTGACAGTCCCTCAAACTGTTGGAGGGCCGGATTATAATTTGAAAAAAATAATGAATGAATCCCTATGCACACTGCACATATCTTATTTGTAGTGCAAAAAACACTTAAGAACAATACAATAATTAAAATGAAGATCAATTTTAACAAATATAAACTTATTAGTATTTCAATGGGAAGTGTGGGCCTGCTTTTGGCTGATACGATAGGATTATTGTTGTTGTGCGCTGTCAAGTTGTTTCAGACTTAGTTTGACCCTGAGCGAGGGCTGGGTAAATGACCTTGGAGGGCCGTATCCGGTCCCCGGGCCTTAGTTTGAGGACCCCTGCTTTAGGGTGATAAAATGCAAACTACAACAGTGCTTACTGTTATATGTGATCCAGACCTATGTCTTTCTATTCAGTACACTTTTTGACTGATGTGCTATTTGAGTCAAATCTCACAATTGTCCTTCAGAAAGTTATTTTTGCAAGTAATCTTTTGTAATGACACTGGGAAATACTTTCATGCCATTATGACTTCACTGTTCTTTCGCTTTCCATCATTACTTTAAGATAATCTTTTTGTTAAGTCCTGTCGACAGGAAAAGTAGTATGACTAATCTCTTCCTTGTATTGAATACCAGTTTTCTAATAGAGAGGGCTTCTTAGTATACTGTGTCTATATAAAACAAAACTATTAATGTATGAACAAACACATCAAGTACTGCAGCCCAATTTAAGGAAACATACAACGAACAAAGACGTCATCCTTATTTAGCATGCTGTCCCATTGGCATGTTTTGATAGCCACAACAGATATTAGTATGTAATTCTTAATTATGTGTACAGTTGATCCTTCACATCCATGGATTCTGCATCGATGTATTCATCCATCCACAGCTTCAATATTGTAGAGTTAAAGGAAACCTCTCTCTCTCTCTCTCTCTCTCTCTCTCTCTCTGTGATTGTATGCAATGGGAAATGAGCATCCAAACCCCCTGTGCATACCAAAGGCCTACTATTGTGTCTGTTGCTTTTTTTCATTGTAAAATTTATTTACATTGAACATGCAAAGCTAAATTGCTTAAATATTGTATAAATACTATATTGGTGAAAATTGTTTGATATCACCAGTGTATGCATTTGCTCACATTTCCAAATAATTATATTACTATATGCAGCAAATGTATTTAACTCTGAATGCAGGTAATGTGCTAGTGATCAAAAGCCTGAATGTTTATGGTATATTGTATAGGAAACTGGAGACTAATGAAAGAAAGTTTAGGGGAAAAGCAAATGTATGAATAAAAGTAATGTACTTCTTATCATCTTCACAGTAGTTTCATTATTTCTTCGTTCATGTTGAACCATCCATGTTTGTTTTCTGAAATCACAAATGAAAGCACCACTAGCACTATATGCATTTCATTTACACCATAGATAGTGGAGTCTGGGGAAGCAGAATCCAAGGATATGGAAGGCTAAACTATATTGAGATTGGCTTTGTGGCCCTGTCTCCAAGGATCTTCATGGTTTCCTTGCATTGTTGATGCTTAGCTTGCAGACCTAATTGCTCATTTTAATGCAATTAGTTGTTTTATAAACCTGCTGTCATAAATGATTGTAATTGTTCTAAATACCAATAATATTCTTGCTCATACCATTGCAACAATCTTGAGCTATAAGATAATTTAGTTCTGTTCTTCCAGTCATCTCCTTTTCATCTCTGCTTCTCATGGCTCTGAGGGAATTCAGATCAAGGGAGTGACTCATACATTGATCTTTGTACTTTCCTTTCTCATTTAGAATTCACACAACATATATTGTAACTTGTTCTGGGTGATCCAGCCTTCTTTCCCATAATAATCAACATTTTTGCTTTTAAAGTGATTCAGGAATTTTAAATCATTATGAGTTATAGTTTTTCTTTGTAGTAAGTTTTCAAAACCCACATGGATTTGCTTCCATTCTAGATTATTGCTTTGATGATTGCAGAAGTTTAGATCATCTTCTTTCATCTCCTCTTAATTTGGTATACTGTGGCATGACACCAAGATGGCATTATATATAGAAGGATGTTGTTGTTGAAGAAAGCATAATTTTTGGTAGCAGTATTGTTTGATATTATTCAATGTTTTGTTATATGACTGAGCATGGTGTTCTGTGGACCTGGTGCTAATCCATGAGCAGTCAGTCTCTTGTTCCTGGTGAGTTTCCAGGAAGGAAAGAAACAAATCTAATCAACACACACAAATATAAATATCTGTGTCTGGTATATTGCGGGGGGGGAGGGGGGGGACTGCTGACCCATGCAACTGCCTAACAGATAGGTTTTTTTATTGTATTTCTTATGGGTGCATTGAGAGAATTGGCCATCTGCAAGGACATTGCCCAGGGGACGCCCAGATGTTTTGATGTCTTATCCTCCTTGTGGGAGGCTTCTCTCATGTCTCTGCATGGTGAACTAGAGCTGCCAGAGGGAGCTCATCCACGCTCTCCCAGGATTTGAACCTCCAACCTGTTGGTCTTCAGTCCTGCTGGCACAAGAGTTTAACCCATTGCGGCACAGGGGTCTCATATTTGCCTCTCACATGAAACTATGTGAGAGGCAAATATCTTTTGGAACAGTGTAGGATGAGGGTAAAGGTAAAGGTAAAGGTAGTCCCCTGACATTAAGTCCAGTCATGTCTGACTCTGGGGTGTGGTGCTCATTTCCATTTCTAAGCCGAAGAGCCAGCGTTGTCCGTAGACACCTCCAAGGTCATGTGGCCGCATGACTGCATGGAGCGGCGTTACCTTCCCACCGGAGCGGTACCTATTGATCTACTCACATTTGCATGTTTTCGAATTGCTAGGTTGGCAGAAGCTAGGGCTGACAGCGGAAGCTCAGGCTGCTCCCCGGAATCGAACCTGCGACCTTTCGATCAACAAGCTCAACAGCTCAGTGCTTTAAACCACTGCGCCACCGGGGGCTCCAGTGTAGGATGAAGCATTTTAAAATATGTACATCTGGTTTTCCCTGGTTTTCTTTCTAAAAGAACAATTTCTTCTGATTTCAGGCTGCCTGGTGATCCTTATGTATTATTATTTTGATTGTTCATGTTTTGATTCTTCTTCATTGGATGCAGATTAGGGTCAGTTCTACTGTTCAGGAAACAAGGCAGCTTCCTCAGGTGGCAGATGTTGTGATGTTTGTGGAGTATGTCTTTTGAGACCACCAAGTATCTGAATCTAAGCATTGTTACCTCTTTGCCCTCTAAAGTAAGCTCCTGCCATCAGGTGCAGTTTACAGTATTTTCCAATTGTCAGTAATGAATTAAGATTCAGATGATAATTCACAGTTGATGTCTATCCATGGTATGGCAGAACAGGTGGTGCCTTCATCTTCCATCTCCAGAGATGCCTTGATGCTTGCATCAGGAATAATGGAATATATTAATAGAAGAGATTGGTCATTGCTCTCCTCAACAACAACTGCAAATTAATAGAAGGCAATCTATGTTATGAGAGAATTTCTGGGTTAGAATCCAAAATATATTTCTGGAGCTAAGGATTCTACCTCCTGTCTTTGTAAGAGCCACATAAACTCTGTAATGAGACACTTTTGCCCAAATAATTAATAGTCTTTTCAACATTTCCCTCATTGTTTCAATTTCCAATTTCCATTGTTCCTTTCTTTCCAGCTAGCAAAACACAAGGTAGCATAGGATGTAGATTATTTAAAGACAGAGTATTGTGGGAACTAGCATCCCAGTTCAGGCACTTCATGAAGATTTTTTTTTTAAAGACAGAAACTATGCAGCCTTAAAAGGAGTTGTTTAAATTTCTATGTGTGTCTGTATGTTTGTACAGAATATGTTGAGTTTGTACAAAGCTAACACATTTTGACTACTTTTAAATCACTTAATGCAATTCTCATGTTGCTTATGAGTAAATGTAAAAGTCTGTGTTAAAGCTTATTAAATCTGATTTAGAACAAAAAAAAGCTTTTGTTCTGTTTAATTCTTTTTGCTTGAAAAGGGGGTAGTTTATGAGCAGAGAGAGAGAGAATTGAAGCACTACAGCCTTGACATACTAATCACAGAAATGTAAACAATACCTTTAAAGGCTATATTAGGAGTCCACCTTATTGTTAAGGCTATAGGAACGTTATAAATCTTTGAATGGAATACTGCTAGAAAAACTGAAACAAACTGAAAAGTGGAGCAAAAGGCACTGAAAGTTGCTAGAAGGGTTAAGATGTAGCATTCTTTTCAAAATGGATTCATCATGGTTAGCACCATATTATCTATGTATTTCTATGTGTAAGCATAGGAACAGAAATGAGAGTTTATGTCAACAATTGATCACACCATGTGTATTATATGTTTAAGCTGTACCATTAATTTTTCGCGAAATGCACATGCATGCACACATATGTCAATTAGCTTAAGCATGGTTTCCCCAGGTGTTGAGTACACCAGGTTAATTTTGCTTACTTTGAAATACGTGTACTGTACATTACGTTATACCCAGACAGCAACAACTTGTTTTGTTAGTAAACATGTTTCCTCCGGGAGAGAAATGCAGTGTAGAATTTTTCTCCTAATCACTCTCCATCACAGAGGTGGCAAATAAGTAAATGGCCCTTGTCTCCAGTGTCCATCAGGCTTATTAGTATATCTACTGGCCAGTAGTCAGAGTTACAGTCCAGTAACATCTGTAAGTAGCAGGATATTCATACCTGCTCTGTTGTACCTTGACCCTATGACTAGATGATTCTGTGTACTATATGTCATTATCTTTAAGCATTCAGAAATATTTCATGTTAAATTTAGAAAACAACAGCAAAAAGAAAACCATCTTTCAGGCATGCATAGTCATGGCAAGGTTTTTGATTTCAATTATTTTTATTAGTTTCAAGATAATGCAGTATTGGTTTTTATATCAAAATGATATATCAGTGTGATGCTTTAAACAATCTACAAAATGTTTTAAACATCTTACTATTATTGATAGTTGTTTTGTGTAAAATAACAAGCCTAAAATGTCAGAAAGGCACCAGATTGGGAGATGATGTCATACAATGTAATTTGTTTATTAGCATATGGATTGACATATGATTCTACAGTTGTGAAAATGATATCTAGCATATCTTGCTTCTGTTATCATACCCCAAATACTTGTTTCTAGACAAATGGTTCTTTTCTGCTCTTTGATGAAAGTTATCTGAAGCTATGCAATAAGAGACAAGATAATGGAAGGCTGCATTCCTTTGAGGGGGTGGGGAATGTCACAACTCAACAGATTACGGCAGTAGATTGTGATCTACTCATTGTGATCTACTCAGTATGTTTACTACTACTCACCATGATAGACACAGTAGGAACCTAGATGAATTGCCCTTTCATGATGAGGCCAGCTCCCAGTCTGTGAGCTATGATAGTCCAGGATCCTGGATCTGGCCTCATGATGAAAGGTCACTTTGTGAGATTTGCTACCTTCCCCTCAACATTCTTTACTTCTGACAGGCTTTTTACATTTCCAAGCATCTAAACAAATCAGTTCTTATAACAATTCGGTGCAACCTTACTGAAAATCAAAGTGCAATCATAGTTTATGAGGAAACAATGGCTTGTTTGAGATAGTCTGTGCTAAGCCACATGTAACAAAGAGACATGAATTAGTTTCGGTATTGACTTGAAGTTGCTTTGGAGGGAGGGCAAAGGAAGTATTTACAATGATACTTTGACATACAAGTTTAATTTGTTCTGTGACCAAGCTTGTAACTCAAGTTGCTCGTATGTGAAGTCTAATTTCCCCATTGAAATGAATGGAAATACTATTAATCTGTTCAAATGGGTGCCCTGAAGGGATTTCCCAGAGAAAAGGCACTCCTCTTCCTTCCAGGATGAAAGGAGAACCCCCCTCCTTTGTTTCTCCTCCCTCTTTCATCCCTAAAAGAAGGCCACAGAGGCCGCTCTCTTTCTTCCTTCCTTCCTTCCTTCCTTCTCGCAAAGTATAAGAAAACCTACTCTCAGTTAGGATGCTGAAGGAGGCCTCTCCCACCCCCTCCCTTATCAAGGCTGCTTTATCCCCATGGAGAGTCCCACCACAAACCTCACTGTTAAAGGCTTTTACAACCTCCATCTTGTAGCCGAGGGGAAGGTGAGTAGCTGTGATGCTGAGATATCACAGGGCCTGATTGGCATCCCTATTGTGATGAGGGCCATGGGTTTCCTTCAGGGCCAGTTCAGGCACCTCATTGCCATGGCAGGCAGGTTTTATCAAAGCCGTTCGCTGGCCAAAGTGCTATCCAATTAATTGGCTTCAAACACTCTCTCTTCTCTTAACTGCTCTTTATTTACAATACATCCATTCCAATAACATTTATTAATTATCATGGTCACAGCGAAAGAAGAGAGGGAACAATGGCAACAGCTAAATATAAATCATTTTCTTATCTCCTAAATAATGCGAGTCTTGTCTGACAGAAGTGACAAATCTTCACTTCCCCTTTGAGCTAGGCATGATCAGCTTATTCCAGTAGTTAACATTTACATAGCTGGTAGCATGGATTTTTACCTAGGCAATTGCCACAATCTACTAACTTCTCTAACAGGTTTTGGTGGTGGTGGTGGGGTGCCATTGACAAAAGCGCAAGAGAGACCACTGCTATGACACAAACTCCAACATGGCGGCAGGTGAGTCATGGTGGCAGCAGTAGTGGTGGTGTTGAAAAATAGAGAGGAGAGGGGGGAAGAGGAGGCAGGACCCCCCCCCCCCATGCAGGTGGACTGAGAGGGAGGAGGTGGGGATGGTGGTTGTACTGAGCCACTCTCACACTCCTGGGCTTGCTGGCTGGCTCAGGGGACCATTTCAATCCATTAGCAGAGGTATCAATAGAAATAATAGTTTATTGATACAACATATATTAATATGAAAGTTCAAAGAAATTAATGTTTGGTAAGCAGATTGATTGCTTTCCCACTTAAAGACCAGCTGCTTGACATGTCTGTATCATCTTTATAACTCTTTGACTTATGAACAGAAAGTTTCCATCTTTCTGTATGCTGCTACACTTTGATCCCACCCCCACATCCATGCCTCTTTTAATAATATATGAATACATCTTATTAATGTTTTAATATTAACTCCATCAGTGCATCTGAAGAAGTAGATTAAAGTTCACCAAATGTCATACAGAAATAAACCTGACTTATACTGCTATATTCATTCATGTATTTTCATTGTTCTTGGTTAACTTTGCACTCTTTATTCAGTTCACTTTAAAACAGGGTTAAGTATATATTGTATTTCTATTTCTTTTTCACTGATCCTTTTGGCATTTTCAGTTCATGTTGGGGCATTCCAAAAATGTAAGCATTTCATTTATTGGACTGTTCCAGCTGTGGTGGAAGTATTCTAAATGGTAGGTGCACTTTGGTTGTGAGCAATCTTCCTCAATGAAATAAATGCTGCTGTTTTGAATGGCTGATGAAATTGTTTAAAAATGTACCAGTAGTGCATTCATCAGGGTTTTCACTATTCGTGTTAAAAGTAATTTTACCTTGACGTTGAAACAATTTGTACCTAAATGGGTAAAAAAGGATTGATAATTTGTACTTGTTTATCTTTCAAGCCTACTTTGGGATATGGAAGATAATTTATGGTCAATATTCAAGAATGTAAACAATATAAAAACCTAGTACAAAATAATATTATACAAAGGGGCCCAAAGTACATCAGATCAAGGAGGAACCCTTACCTTCCTTACCCAAATTCCTGGACTGCTGTTCATTATACATTCACCTTAAAACACCCATGTAAAATAATATTGTTAAAGTTGTACAGCAATTTACTAGGTTTGTATTCTACACCTTCATAAATCTGATCACCTATAATAGACCTGTATTACAGCTGAACACTTTTAAAACCATCCACTACATGGCTATCAGCTCCTCCCGGGAGACTCAAATTAAGAAAAGACTTCATGAGAACCACTACTCCTCCAGCAAAAGCAAGGGAATCCCTCTGGGCAGCTAAACTAGGAAATCCCAATTGGATGGCCCCCTACAAGGGTCTGTCTTCAGGGGCAGACCTAGAATGTGCAACTTGGAAGTCGCTGAACAGACTCAGAGTGGATTGGGCAGATCAAAAGACAACCTGGCAAAATGGTACTACCTAAAAGAATCCTCCACCTTGTGCAACTATGGAGCAGCAGAACTCCACATCTGTATGCCTGTCTGTAATGTCCTGGCTCATGTACAGAGGAAGAATTGTTTGTGGCTACAGACAATGTGGTTGCTGTTGCCTGTTTTTGGTCAAAAGATATTTAGCCGCTTGTGCTTCTTCTATTTTTATCAGTTTTATATTAATGTATGCAATGCTTTCGATACGAAATGAAAAAACCCTTTATTAGACAAGTTTTTTATTTACTTGTGTGTGTTGGATTATAGGACTCTCCACTGCCACATAATCTTAGATAAGAAGATAATCTGGGATCAGATCCTGATATATAGGGCAGTGTAGAAGAGGCCCTTGATAGGTTCCTGTTAAAAATACAACTCTTCTTCCTTCCCCATGTTACATTAATTTAGAGATAATTAAAAAATCTTTTTCAAGATGGAGAAACAGTGCTGGTACTGACTTCAAAAGTTCGTTAGCCCTCGATATTTCACTCTTACCCTTAATTTTGCCCAGTATTATTTGAACTGAATGTAGTTTTTTCCCAGAATCTCAGCCAGAATTTTTTCCTCTTATGTACTATCTAATTCTAGACCTTTTAAACACAGAAGAGTGTTATTATATACATGCTATAGAAAATGTTAATTTGGTCAGTGCTGTTCTTCTTAATGCATACACACTCTAGCAAAATACCATATTGGTCATTCATAGATGAAATTGCATAGAAGACCAAACAGAAAAATGATGGATTTATTACCAGCTTCCTTTTGCTTCATTTATATTGTTTGGGTGCTTGGTGAAGGAACTGACTGTGAAGGCAATCATCCGAGTGTGCGTCTATGTGGTATGTGTGTCTTTGGAGACACACATAGCAAATTATGTAAAAATATAATCTTGAGTATTATTGTGATATTCTGTTTAGGAATGTCAAATTATTCTCATAAGTTGTCCCAACGCATAAAGTGTACAGAAAATGGCATAAGAATAAAGACTATATCATTTGTAAATATTTCTTAGCATTTACACTGGTACTGCAAGATAAAAGCGTATAGCAAAAAGTATATAAACACAAATTTTGCATAAAAGTAAAATGGTTTATTTTTGCAATATGGATACTGGTATTTTTAAGATAATATTTGATGCTTTAATTATATTCTTCCTTATTGTATTCAGGTTTTTTTTTTAAAAAAAAGTTCTGCATTATATTATCAGTGTTTCCTTAATGAAACTGTTTGATACATCCTGTCTACCAAGCCAAAGTATTTAAAAATCCTGTTCATGGATCCGGTATAAAGCTTCATAACTTGGCTTGATTTCAGCAGATATTTTTATTTAATAGGATATACAGTGCTAAAAAGACTTAGCATAGTGACTAAAATGTACCGTAATGTTTTTTAATTTGCTAGGAGCTAAACCTTGCTAGTTAGTACCTAGTGGCTCTGTTTGGCATGATTGTAGTTCACCTTTTATTCAAGACTAAATTTTGCTCCATGCTGTATTGCTGCAAGATTCCTTTCCTGTACTTTTGCTGATAAATGTGACTGGTGCAAGCAGTGGTCTGTATAAACATGCAATGAAGTTTTCCTGAAACAGGGATTTGTTACCAAGAAACCAAAGGTTCAAATAGTAAATCTTTTTACAGTAGAAGTTCTTTATTCTAACCTTCTCTCTAGAGCCCAGTGCCCTGCAGATATGTTGTTCTGCACCTTCCATTATTCCCTCCTTATAAGGAATGGGGTAATGTGACACATCTGGAGAGCACTAGATTGGAAAAGCCTGCTTGCTTGGAATGGCATTAGATATTATAGGTCAGTTGAATAAATGGATTGTGTCTTTCAGCAGTAACTTGGCATAAAGTGGAATCCATCAAGGGAATGAGAAAGCCAAATTCCTGATTACTAATCCTAAATGAACATTTGATTTTAAAAAACCTAAATCTCAGTGTGAGGAAATCTATCTTAATTTCCGTTTTTTTATCAGGACAGATTCTCCAATGGGCTAATAATCCTTATACTGGATAAAACTGTCCATGTTTGGGTCATACCATCTCCTTTGAACTTCACATCTCATTTCAGGCTTCAGAAACAGCTTGGATCCAATTAAGAAAAGCTTTCTTTAGGAGACATTACAAGTATGATAATGATGATGGTTTCTCACCCACTTCTTTTTGTTGCTGGAGGCAGGGAACAACATACTACATTACATCAAGAGATTGGATACATAACATTAGTTAAAAGACAACACCACTTCAAAAACACATAACATTTGTTAAAAGAGCACATAGCACTAATATATTAAAAGCAGTCTTTTCCTTTTTCAAAACTTGTAATTTAAAATTCATCTAGAGGAGCATGCCAGAAGAGATTCTTTATAATGCTGTTTTAAATGCAGACAGCATATTCAGCTGTCAAGTATCTTCCGACAGGTCACCCCATAGTCAAAGATGCAACTGAAGAAAAAGTCCTTTGAGTGACTGTTGCCAGGCTATTTATTTATTTATTTATTTGCAGCATTTCTACGCCGCCTTTCTCTGTACATAATAGTCTATTCTTAGCCAACAATGTGCTGCCATCTAGAACTCCTTTTTAGTTTTTTTTATATTATTTGGTACCTTTTGGAAACAAACTCTACAATTGGTAACCAGTAGACTGATTTTAATATTTGGTGTAATATGATCAATCCTATATGTGCCAGTAACCAATCTGGCTGCCATGTTTTAAACCAACTGAAGCTTCCAAACCTGGTATAACCTAGTCTATGGCCTGTTACAGAAAAAAACCACCTCGCAATACAGTAAAATTATTCTTCCAGACTTCAAATATCAATTTTGTTGGAAACATTTTTTCTTTTTCTTTTTTCTACAATTAGACATTGTAGCCTACAATGTCACAGTGTGTCTGTTTTGCCCAAACAACATTTCCTCCATTTGAGGATATCAGTCCCTTATAAGTGCCATCTAGAAGACCCTGGAGTGTTTAAGTAGGATTTGCATTGTGAACCCCTTTCCCAAGGGATACTCAGTGGTTTGTGACTGTAATAGTGCACAAAGCAAGCTCAGTCTCCATTGGGTTGTATTCTCTAATTTTTTATTTGCCTTCTTGACTATTTTAATTTGGGGAAGACTCAGAGAAAGAGAGAACACACTTCATATCTGGAGTTACCCGGGCTTACTGACTCCTTATTTCTCAGTTATTAATTTTTTTCACAAGGACAGTGAACCCTATGTTCACAGTCACATATAAGAGATCATGAATGCTTTCTTGGTGCCAACTTACAGATTGAGAAGACTTTTTTACTCCTTTCTTGTGAATGCAATACAAAACTTTTTTTGCAGTCACTGACCAGCACGAAGCGGGGCACAAGTGGGAAGAGAAAATACAGCTCCTCAGTGAATCAGTTATTAAAAACCAGATTAGAAAACAGAGTATGATGGTCTTCCTTCCTGACCATCATGTCAGTAAAGTGAAAAGCTTTTGTTTTAAGTAGTTTTACTTCTATAAAAAGTGTAGTTACATTTTAAAAACAATATGGATTTACTTACATTTTTGTGCTTTTTGTCTACATTTTTTTTTATTTATGGAAGCATTTCTGAACCTGGTTTTGGACAAAATAGGATGTGAAAACAATAGTGTTACTAGTCGTAGTAGTAATAATGTGTTATGATGCCATCCAACCTGGTTCTTCTGATCACTGGGAAGGACCAACAGTGTTTTATAAGAATACTGTCATGTATAGTCCATGGAAAATTTCAGTGGATAGATTTGAAGTGGCACTTTTCTCCCTGAATGTACTTAAAGCATTTTTGAGTGCTTTATATTCAAGTTCAGTAAAGAAAACAAGGACCTTAGAGAAAATACATGGAAGCCCACACTGATCAGGGATCATTGGAATGTGAGAATGCTGAACACACATTTTGAAGAGAGGTGGCTGATTAAGATTTCTTCTGTTATTCACCCTCATTCCTCTCCAACTCCCTTTTTGGTAAAACTGCACTAAGAATGACCAGAAAGAAGTTATAAACATATTTTCTTCAGCAGATCTGGGCCTTACTAGTGCTTGGGGGAAGGATTTGGGGGATTTCATTTATCCGATTGTGTGCTGTTTTGGCAGAAGGGTGAGGCAAACATGCTTTTTGATATAATATTATATCTATGTTAGATTCCATTTTGTTCTTGTTTATCTATAGCAATCCTCAGTTTAGTGGACCCTTGGTAATTGCTAGGGGTTGGTTCCAGGATACCTAAATCCAAGGATGCTCAAGTTCTATTATATACAATAGACATAATGAATGGGTTACATTTAAATAAATATCAAAATCAAAATTTTCTTTTTCGAAACTTTTTAAAAATACTTTCAAGCTGTAGGTGGACACAGAATCTATGCATATGAAGGTCGAACTGTACTAGTAAGGTTAAGATTCTTTTCATTTGTGACATATCTTCATATTGCTGTGCCTGTTACAATTAAAATTTTATTGAAAGGTTGGGTTTACACTATGTTTTCTCTGAAAGCTATTTGTTACTATGATCGGGGTGAGAAAAAGGACAAATATATCTTGAAGAACACAGAAATTCTAAACAGCTGGAGGTTGTCTTAACAAA
The DNA here is from genome assembly GCF_037176765.1 of Anolis sagrei. Lineage (NCBI taxonomy): Eukaryota > Metazoa > Chordata > Lepidosauria > Squamata > Anolidae > Anolis > Anolis sagrei. Next base: position 92,785,086 of record NC_090023.1, read on the forward strand.
GCAAGCATGAAAATGGTACTGTGGTGCAATTGTCCAGTACGTTTTGTTAGCCATTTCTGTGTGGGAAACATGACGTGCTTCTGATCAGATAGTGGGAATGTTTTCTTCTACATCCCTGAGTCACTTCTGAGGAATGTTAAGATTAATGTACCAGATGAATTGTGTCACTGCTGCAATAATGGAAATCATTCTGCTTTTGAACTTGCTACACATTTCAAGTACAAAGTCAGGTAGTTAAAAGTTACATTTTTTTTATTTCATCAGAAATTGGTTGCTGGGGAGTTTGATGGTGGTTTGCTCAGGCTGATACAGGACTGTTTTACATAACTAGAATGCAGTTTGATACAATGCATTTGTTTATTTCTTGGGGGTGGGTCCTCACATTTAAATGGTTAATTTAAGAACAGCTATCCTGGTCTCATGGCAGACACATTTCCAGCTTAGTAGAGAAAAAATTGAATAGGATCCAGTTCTGAGGATCAGTTCATTTAGCCTAAAATAGTTGAACTATGAGAGGTTAACTTCCAAAATAAATATGCCTAACAGTATAGCCTTAAAAAGTAGTATGCATAAATTCTCTAAACTGTTACAGTGAATTGCTGAGAACAGTATCCATATAAGTCACATGTTTGCAGACAATCCAAAGAAGAAATCATAACTACTACTACTACTACTACTTATTTATAACTCGCCCTGTCTCCCTGAGTGGACTCCGGGCGGTTTCCAGGAAAATAACAGTGGTAAGCCTTCAATGCTGAAAACAACAAAAAACAAAATCAAACAGTGGGTAAACTAACCCTATAAAATATAAAAATAACAAATGTAAATAAACATAACATAATACCACACACACATTTACAACCTAATGAGCTCTTAAAGATAAGGAGCTGTGAAACATTGGGGGCCTTCTAGACACACACTAAAATCCATCATGAAGCTGGCTTCAGGTCAGGATGCATGCTGCAAGACGCATCCAGCCAGAAACAGTGTATTTAAAAACCTGCTGGAAATTATAGATCAAACCATAAAATCTGCTGAAGCAGATCTCTGTATACACAATGCAGAGCAGGAATCCAAGACCACAGTGGGGGACACTTGGGAGGACAGGGTTAAAGTATTTGAAGAAAGAAACCAGATACATGGCTCAAATAGAAGGTAACCCAACACGTCCCCCCAGAGAAGAAATGGCATCATTCTCATGGGAACCCTTATTTTTTCTCTCTCTCTCTCTCTCTCTCTCTCTCTCTTTTTTCTTTTGCCTTGAATTGCTCTGGCACTGATTCTCATCAGATAATCTGCTTCTTTTCATGACATCTTGCCTGAGGAGGTGAGATCTTTCTGGACACCATCCCAGCTTCCAGCCAGGTACTGGAGTGCCTATGTAGGTACTCTGCAGCAAAGTGTTTTACTTTAATCCATGTCCTGATCCAGTTTAAATGACTGTGTAGAAACAGCCTCAGAGATATTTGTGTAGTGAGAACTACCCTTGTTTTAACTGTAGCTTTTAAAAAATCTAATTTGATTGCCATGATTACTATGAGAAAAATTGCCTACCATTGAAAACTATCTCAATGAGAATTAAACAGTCTATGCAAAAATCATATTTTTTGTAGAGAATTTGATCAATTTTCCATGAGCAGAAAATCCATATTACAAGTGAAAAATCCAATATCCTTATTCTACCTGCAATGCATTTTGGTGCTGATATGAAGTTTTGAGCACACCGACTAGCTTTGACTCAGATTCCAGTACATACAGGCATGTGCATGCATAGGCAGAAATTCTTAAGACAAATTGTATTTGCACCAAGTTTACCAAGAGTCCTCACATTCAAAGGTCGGTGTTTGTGAAACTGAAAGAGATAAGCATTATGTGGGAGTGATCTTTTGTGCACGACTAGCATATCTGTGCTATCTTCTGTTTTTCAGTTCTAACATTATTGGGAAGCTTTTATCTTCTGCAAGCAACAAAGCAGAGAGAGGTGTCTGCATAAAGGGCCTCTTTGTTGCTGAAGAATGAATTGTACAATTTTAAGAACAAATTTTCATAATCTTAACACTAATCAGTCTAATCTCCTCAAATCATGGTTTAACTAAGTATCACGAAAGAGTAGCTCATTTGGAAGAAAACTTAACTACACGGCACCATAAATTATAGATGACAAAGGACTAGTTTACAAATGAAAAAGACTTTTTCTTGCCCCCAAAAATGTACTTGAGCTTTACACAAATATCAGATATTTAAAAGAAAAATCAAAGTGATTCATGAATTGTTGAGCAGTGGACAGATAATGTTCTCTTCAGATTTGGATTAATTTCCTTGAGATATCAGGCATGTAGCCGGGGGGGGGGGGGACTCGGGGGGCTTCATCCCCCCCCCCGAAATTCTCATGGTGGTTCGCGAAAAGGCCTTACTGGTGCATTACGTAAACTGTTCTGTTTATTCATATCATGATCTGATCACCATACTCAATATATCCCATATGCATGGGGGTATTGGGGTAATGATACAAAAGGTTTGCTAGGGTAGACCCTCTTTCACTCAGACTCAGCCCTCCCCCCCCGAAACTCAGCCCCCCCGAGACCCCCCTGAAAAAAATCAGCCTCCCCCCCCCCCCCGAAACGAAATCCTGGCTACGGGCTTGTGAGATATGATAGGTGCTTCAGAATGATTATATTGGCATTTTTTACTTCAGGTTTTTTTAGCCTTCCAACAGTGTGGTTCTGTTTCATTGAGTTCATTAAATAAGATATGGAAAGTAGAAAGCAGGGGCATAGGTCACAAAAAAGTTCTCCTGTGTTATGATAGTATCTCCGACAACTTCAGTGTCAGGGGAAAATGGCTTTAAGGATGCTGGCCTCCCCAATCTTTCTCTGTTTGTCAAGGTAGTGGGAGAATTGTTACAAGCTAGAGTTATGTGGAGGTCAGTGTTATAACCATTCATTAACTGTAGATAAACGTGTGAAATAATTTCTCTGCAATGAAAGAAACACACAACTAAGTAAAGACCTTTGATTTCCACTCAGTATGAAAGAGAAAGTGACTTCTGTTGCTTGTATGAGATCAAGGGGGGGGGGGGGTTGCTAAGAAAAACACCAAAACTTTTGAATAAACCTAATTGTACAAACAGTTCTATGAAGAAAATTCTATAGATGGAAATTTTCTACACAAGGAAGAGTTTTGTATATACAAACCATATGGTACTACCAGTTACAGGCAGACAGTTTATCATGTTCCTCTTCTCTGGTCATAGCTGTTTTGAAGGGAACCCCCCCCCCCCCCCGAACATAACATCTTGCAAATGCTGCATGTCTCAGTTCAAAGCAGCAATTAGAACTAGAATTACCTTGCAAAGTGCTTTAGTGTTTAAGATAAGCAGGAAATAATAGCCAATTTTAATGGAAAATCTAAGTTGCTGAAAAATAGATTGCAGTGTAGCTGAACAGATTTAATTTGGGCAGATAAAAACCATTTGCCAACCATTTTGTAGATGAAGACAGGCTATGGCATGGTCAGAAGTGTGTACCTATTCACAGATGTTGTTGAATTATAGTTCTCAATATTTCTTATCAGTCTAGTGAGAACTGTAGCCTCTGTGTTAAACCATAGTCCCCTTTAACAGGAGTAAGATGTGGTTAAACCATTTTCTTGAATCCTTCCTCCCCATTTCATGGCTGCAAGAGAGTTTTTGATTCTATTTTTGTTTAACTGTATCTTCTTAGATATAACAAGCTATGATAACGTAATGGTGCAATATTTTCCATTCTAAATTCCTTTGAAATTTTCTGTGAATATATATTTAAAAGGCGTGAAATTGAGAGTCAGTGTGGTGAAGTTTGAGCATTAAACTATATTGATTCTGGAAACCAGGATTCAAATCCTTGTTTGGCCATGGAAATCCACTGGGTGACTTGTGGCACATTGTGCTCTCTCTCTCAGCCTCAGAGTTTTTGACGGCAAAGGTAAATCCCCTCTGAACAAATTGTAACAGGAAAATCTGTTAAAGGGCCAACATAAGTCAGAAACAACTTTGGGGCATGCAGCAACATATTACCACTGGATTTGGACACCAAAATATCCCCAACGATGAGCCTAATAAAAGTGTCTGGAAATTGATTCATATTTGTTATACCACTCTTTACAAAATGTAAGGAAAAGGGTCAGAACTTCTTTTCACCCTCCTCAGAGAAATGGGTGCTTCAAAGGCTCATGGTTCACTGTAAATTGTTTGTGTGTGTGTACAGTTATATATTAGTTTATATCTGGAAAAATATAAACTAATTTTAACCTATTTTTGTCTAGTTTTCAACTCCCTTACAAATAGATAAGTCTCTAAATTAATGTAGATTGTTTGCTCTAAGCTACTGTCACTTCAAAGAAAGAAGATTCAAAGAAGTAATTAGCCATAGGAAAAAAAAGTAGCGGCCCAAGCATTTTGAATAGCGGTGATTGATACACCCCTTAAACAGGTATTCATCATTTTTAAAGGAATTTAAAATGTAAAATGTTCTACCATTTTATTCTACATTACTAAGTCACTTTTATTGCTCTGATAGAATCATTTTTATTGCTGATTCCGTGATAGGATAGCATCTTGAAAGGATGCTTACAAATATATGTTTTTGAAAATGCAGTCATGTTAATCTTTTGCAGTATGAAAAGGAGGAAGAGAGTGGGAGGAAAAAGAAAGTGGAATATTTTGAAAAAAATTATATTTTTGCATTTTTCTGTGTTGTTATATTCTTTCCTACTCTCACAACTGTATAAATGCACTTTATGTCAGAGAGCATACAAACAACTCAGTATTGCATCTGAAGAAGTGGGTTTATATCCATCAAAGTTCATTCTAAAATAAAAATCAGTTCATCCTAAAAGTGCTGCTACGTTTTTGTTTTTCTCTCCCTCCCTTGGAAATAGAATGTTTCACAAGACAAAAATCAGGAACATGTACTTTAAATATTTGGTTCTGCTTACTCTGAAGTACATACTTCTCTGCTTCATCCTCATTTCCTATATAATACAACAGTCATTTCTGAAAACTGCTGTTGGACCATTAATCATTAGTTCTACTACCATTGCTTAGTATTTGGGTGACTGAGTAACGAGATCTGTTCATGTAATCACAAAAAAAAAAAAAAAAACTTCCCTGCATTGCAACAGTTTGGATCACATCCACTTCATGTATACAGTGGGGAAAAAAGTATTTAGTCAGATATGAATTGTACAGAGTGATTTTCCGGATGTATTTTCTCATGTTGTCTCTCATAGTTATGTCTACCTATGATGTCAATTACAGGCCTCTCTCATCTTTTTAAGTGGGAGAACATGTACAATTGGTATCTGACTAAATACTCTCCCCCCCCCCCCCCCGTATCTTCCCTAGCCCTAGCATCCATTTATTTCTTGCATCTCAATAGATGCTATAGATCACCATATTTTAGAATTTTGTTTTGAATTTTCATAAAGTATTTTCATACGGTGCTCTTTAATGTATCATATGGGTAAAAACAAGGGTGCAAATAGGCCCTGGAAAGAGTGAAGCATTTTGAATGACCTGTTTTCCTCTTTGTTCAGTATACCATTCTTTAACTGTCATCCCAATAAGTGAGTGACCCTGTAGGGATTTTCTCTGTGTGTGCATATGCCTTTAGGTCGCCTGTTGACATGAGGTGGTCTTCTGAACTTTCTAGTGTTTTCTTAGGCAAGGTATCCTCAGAGATGGTTTTTCTAGTTCCTGTGCTATACTACAGCACTTCGTATTCATTGACTATCTCCTATCAAAATACTAAACTACTAAGCTTCCAAGATGAGACAGAATCTGATGCCTTGAGTGTATTAGGGACCATATCTTCAGGAATCTTCATGGTTATTTCCCATCACCCAAGTGCCCCAAAATGCATTCAACATGAAATGGAACATTTTTTCTGAGGAACTGGCAGACTTCCTTTTCGGCTTTCTTCTCCAAAGTAACCAGCATGATCTCTATATCTAAAAATATTGCCACTGTTATTCCCAACTGAAAACAAAATAAATCTGGCTGTTAAGCCCCAAAATTAGGAAACCCTGAAGGAATAAAGCTGTTTTTTATTTATTTCCAGGAAAATGTAGCATTAATATTATTTTCTGATAATTTCCTGTTCTAGTAACAGGCATGTTCCTGCTAATGGATACATCATGCAATGAAGGGGCATGAGTTGTGTCAGATATCCTACATGTAACCATAATATGTTACCTGGATAGAAAAGTGCTATTTGCAGACAACGTCCTGCATGTGCTTTACTCTTGGTTGGCTTTCTACTACTGTTAGCTACTTCTTGGCTGCAGAAAGATCTGTGAAGTGATGGCATGGCTTCATCTGTTGAATGACAATTAGGCCTGTGATTAGAATATCTTCAACCAATTGTAAATCGATGAAAAAAATTATTCCCACCTTATTTTATCTAATATGACAATATAGTCACACTATTGTTATGAAGTTGGGTTTCCCATGGTGTAATAAGTTGCCTGGGGAGTGGATATCCAGTCTAACACATACCCTTCCTTTTGAGAATATGAACTTAGTGTGTTGGCTTATATTTAGCTGTATTTCAATGATTAGATCAATCTTTGTGTTGTTGTTGTTGTTGTTGTTGTTGTTGTTGTTGTTGTCATAATTGATGAAACTTTTGAATTCCCAAAATTTCTTCAGGTAGCAGCACCTTGAGAAACCACATAGGGAGCTGTAAGCCACTATATGTTTTTAAATCAGTGATGTCAAGGGGCTTCTCTAATTCAACTCTTGTAAGGTTTTTTTTTACTTCCATGCCCTGAATATATACTGTGCCTTTCAATTTGTTTCACAGATTATTGGTGATGGCTCCATTCCACGAGGAGCAGTTCAAATCTTTCCTTTTCGTTTGCCTCCTTTTTTGGCTCAGGGAATTTGCGAGTGACTTTTCTAGCTGCTGTATGGAGAAATCAAGATGTTTAATTATGATGCTGATCACTCTGCTTAGTTCTTCCTAGAAGGACCTACTACATGTGCACCCGTTGCCCTATCACTCTCGAACTCTCAGATCAACTTATCAGCATTGTGTTTTAAGGGGCATGGGACATTTTTTTCCACAATACTTTTTTGGGGACACAAAACTGGAAATGTATTTTCCAGTGTATGTATTTTCACATTTTTTCAACACCTTTTTGTGTAAACCTCGGGTGGAGAGGCAGAGATGAGAAAACCTGCTTAGACCAAAAATGAAACAATTATCCCTGATGTATGGAAGAAAACTGGAGAAAGAAGAGGAAGAGTTTGTATCAATTTATCGGCCTTGAATTGTTTTTTAAGAGAAGGGATACTCAGAGCTGGCTTTGCCAGTTCCATCCTCTGACTAAAAGGGTAGATGATATGAATGTGCTAGTGGAACAAATGGACTTGATTTGTTCAGGACTGATCACTCTTGATGATAGTGCCTTAGAGCCGTAGCAAACTAGGATTTTGCGAGAGCAAACTAAACCAGCACGAGCGATGCTCCGCCTCTTTCTCCGCCTATTTCCCTTTGCTAGGGCAGCGTTGCGAGCATACGCTCGTGCCGCAGCAAACTACAGGAAGCTTGCGCTCGGGCTTGCTCTGAAGCCCCGCCTTTTTCCCCCCCGAGGCTGCTCTCTCTCTTGCTAGCGTGCCTGTTTTCCATTGCAGAGGGCAGGGATGCGAGCGTACGCTCACAGTTGAATTCTGCCAACTGAGAGAGTACACTCGCATCGCTTCCCTAGCAAGGGGAAACAGGCACACTAGCAAGAGAGAGAGCAGCCTCGGGGGGGAAAAAAGGCGGGGCTTCGGAGCGAGCTCCAGCACAAGCTCGCTCTTGCTTCCAGTAGTTTGCTACGGCTCTTATAGATCTTTTCAGTGGCTTGATTTGTCCCAGGAACATGACAGAAAATCAAGAACATTGTGCATTAAAATCCATGAGTTTACAGTGTTTTTGTCAACACTTGCAAATACAGATATTTTAAGGATCAGGTTTTCTTCATTGCTTTTAATTGCCCTAGCATTTTTTTAAAAAAGTTTTGAAAAGTGATTCCAGCCAACTGTTCGTCGTGGGAGTTCTGTGTGCCATATTTGGTTCAATTCCATCATTGGTGGAGTTCAGAATGTTCTTTGATTGTAGGTGAACTATGCATCCCAGTAACTACAACTCGCATATGCCAAGGTCTATTTTCCCCCAAGAGCGCCCCTGGGCAAAATCAACTATACTGCAAATGCTTACTTTGCGTAATGGGTTGAGCCGCCCCTGTTTGTGATGCATCTCTAGCACAAATGAATCAGATGTTACAGGCTGAGTTACATCCATGAGTGAGTGCAACAAGCAATAGAGAATGAGGCCAGTGTGTGCTTTTTATTGGTTTTATTCTTTCAATCTGATTTTTTCCCCAGAGAGACCAAGGCACGGTAATTTCTAAGCAAACAGAATTTATGACATTGCACAAACTTTATTCTTGATTTTGGAGCAGCACCAGTTTTTACTTTAATTTCCTGGCATTGTGGTAGTTAAGACAGCATAGGATAACCTGAATTCTAGTTGTAAGTCTCAAATCTTCTTCATGGAATGGTTTTTAGGAAATACTTGCTTGTCAAAACAGCTGATCTATGTAGCTAGTGGTTCTATTGATATTTTTCAGTAGGTACAACGTTTTAGAACTGAAAAAGTTAATAATAATAATATGATTTCTAAAAAGGCAATAAATTGTGTGTGTGCCCGGAGACTTTAAAAGCTGAATAGTTAGGAAAACTAATGCCAACATGTAAATATGTAGCATATGTATGCTTACTCACAGCGCTAGTGTTACAGTGTTGTAGTGCTCATAAGAACAGTAATTTTACTGCACATAAAGATATAGCTCATTGTCACACATGCACTTTTATGGAATTTGCTGTAGAAGTGAAATAAGCTCAGTACCTATTGTTTAATTAAAAATCACAAACCTCAAATGTTTCTAAGATGAAACATACTTGATATGTTGTATTTTATTTCATGTGCTAACTTCAGAATGTTTATAAATGCTTTCTGAAGGGATTTAGTTTTTATTCCCATATTCTATTTTGGTCCTTAGAACAAAGCACTATTTCTCCAAATTGGCTCAAAACACAATTTTGCTCCAACTAAAGGATGAAAAATCAACAAATATATTGACAGGGAAAACGTTTTTTTTTTTTTTGATGTAATATAAGGGGAGTATACTCTCCTGGCTCCAAAACATATCTACAGTATTTCTTTCTTTTGGCTTCAATATTAATCCAATCTACGTTAGTGACAAGTGTAGTAATTGTTTCCATTCCATCAGGGCACTATTCAGTGATTTTTCAGCAATAGCTCACGACCTACTCATTTTCTGGAGTACATTTTCAAGTGACATGCAAACTTGCAACACAAACAACTGGAGAAAACAAGAAAATTGAATATTTTAAGAGGGCTTTTTGTAGTGTTTCTATTCATCAAGACACCTGTCAGCCAAGATCCAATATTTTATATTGTGTTGAATGGTTGTGTTCAGATATAATGGGATTTTGGAGTTTATTGCTGTGGGAAAAGCTACATGTTCTGAATGAGTTCTGCCATAGTCGTCACAACCTTTGGCTAACAAACACAGGAAGCAATACACTGCAAAAGCTTCTTATAGGTCACAAGAAGAGAAGCAAGTAAAGGGTGAACCTTCAGGACTTGCTGAAACTTCTTCTTGTAACAAGAAACAGTTGCACAGTGGGCTCCTCCAAATCCATGGATTCAACCAACCATGTCTTGAAAATATTCATTAACAAAAATTCCAAAAAAGAAACCTTGTTTTTGCCACATGTTGTGCACTATGTTGATGTGTAAGCATGGCCTTACCATCATTTCACATATCCTCAGCCTCTCTCCTGCACTCACTAGAGTTGTTTGCTATTTTATACAAGGCATACAATTTTACTATGCCATTGTTTATACTGGGATTGGACATTAACAGATTTTGCCACCTACAGGGGAACCAAACTTCAGTGGATACCAAGAGCCCACTGTATGTAACTGCATCCAAATGCAGTCAGTCAAGGATTTGTCTACACTGCCAAAAAGGTGTTTAACCCTGCATTTTCTCAGTTTGCAGTGGCCCTGGATGTTCTTTTAATAACCTGTTGCTAAAGCAGCAAATGACCCCATGAGTTTTTTTAAAAAAAATACTATACTTTTTCTACATATTCTCATAGTTTGGCAGGTACTGGAATGGTTTGCAAACAGAGTCTGATTTTTGAGCTGTTGCCTTGCTCAAATGCCATTGGGTGCATCTACACTGTAGAATTAATGCAATTTGACATCACTTTGACTGCCATGGCTTAATGCTATGGAATCTTTGGACTTGTAGTTTGGTGAAGCACCAGCAATCTTTGGCAAATAAGATACACACATTTCTAATTTTTTAGAAGAGGTATTTCAACTGATTCTGATCCACTACCCCTGTATAAACAGAGGCAGAGGAGGGACAGAAAGAAAGAAAGCCTTTGAAAGCTCAAGAAATAAATCTGTTAGCATACACATTCCTGTTCCTGCCACTTTCAATTGAGTCATCTACAGTTGTGAAATGCATCCCATGAGCAGCTGTATATAGGGATTTATAAATAGAAATACAACCAGTTATGTGTAACTCAGCAAAATCCCAACAGCAGTGAGATGAAAACAATGAAAACTAGTTCCTTCTCCAATTTTTTAAGGAAAGAAAGGGAAGTGACAGAAGACTAAAAAAGATCCGGGGTTCTTGAGAGTGTTGCTGTCATAATGTCTCTAAATGCCAAAAGCTTGAGTCTACTTCCAAACCCCCTTTTGCCAATCCCTCACCTCTTTCATCCCTCAAGTTCCAAAAAGCAACTTTAGGAATGGCACGAGGTGACCAGTAAATGGGGCCAGTCCTTTCCCAGTCCCAGTAGAGTTTAGAATCTGCAGTGGGAAACAAATACTCACTTCTTACCAGTTGAAATGGCTCCTGAGACTTTCTGCAGCCTTTTTCTCCATTGGCAAACAGAAGATTTCTGGCTCAAAATCAACAGCTACTTCCTGATTAATCATGTTTTCTGTCCCATTCCCTTCCTGTTCTCAGCTCTAATGTGGAGGGAATTCTTATCATATGATAAAAGATTTCCCCCCCCTCATAATATATGTCAAGTACTTACATCTTTAAAAGTAATACTTAATGTATTTCTAGTTATATAGCCCGAAGGTGATTTTATACACCATATTTGTAATACTTTTGTGTGCAAAACAAAGTTTGCATATTTTGAACCATCAGAAAGCTGGAATGTGGACAATTTTGGATTTTGAAATATTTCAGATGTCAGGATTCTGTTTTTAAGGGATGTTCCACCTGTATTGTGTAAATCAATGAATTTGTTGTTGATTTTTAATGGCCACCCTTTGGCAAGTGTTGATGTGCTGTCATTTTAAAATGTTTCCTTTAGATAGATTTTTCTCATAGCAGTTACACTCTAACATGTTTTGACATTTGATGCTATATTTTTGTAATTATATAACGAGGAAAACAGGCTTCAAGAGGGCAAACTTGAAGGCACCAGGAGGGTGAGGAGAAATGGTGAGGAGGAAATCTGCCTGTATGTACTTTGTTAAATCCGCATCAGCGCTTATGAGATGCAGCACATCATGAAGTGTCAATAAGAAAAAAAATTAAAGAAAACTTCTGCCAGACGTCCCATACCTTTTGCGGTTCCCTTCAATTTGCATTATCCAAACCTTTCTGAATACCATGAGACCATTTTCCGAAATTAATGTCTCTGGGTGAGGACTCCCCTTAATACCAGTTTCTTAATGCCAGTTTCTTATTCCAGGTTAAGCACCTGTCTGGAGGGCCCCACCTTGCTCCCAAGCCAATGTTGTTGTAGGACTGAATTTGTTAAATACACTTCAAAAAGTAAAAACACACTAAGTATTGATCAAAACATGTTTTATTATTTGCTACTTCACATTAGTTTGCCCTCTAGTTACAACAGTTACTAAAAATGTGGGTTAATGGAACCATATATCACTGATTGCAGTAAAAGTATGGGTTCTTGAAAGCAAGTGACAAGGCCTACATTATTCTTTGCATTATTCTGGTTTCTTGGGTCTTTTAGTCCTGGAAGAGAAGGGGGGAAAGCCAACATTACAAGCTGATTCTTACAGAATACCTGCTTATTTCAATGAAGTGAAATAAAAATCACTGATTCACCAATGCATTTGCAATAGGATAAAGTTAAAGGTGAAGACCCAGTTATATGCGGCCACGACCGACACATTAAGGTTGTCTACTGGGCTATGCTGTTTACATATTTATACATAAACAAAGTCTTGGAAACTTGATGTGGTCTTGTGCAATTTCAAATATTCATGTAGTTATGATGTGAAAAGCATTGATTTGTTTTTAAAATTTGAAATAAGATGTGATGTAGTCCTTGCTGTTAGGAAAAATGACTGGTCTGTTATGGCAAATAGTTTGGCTTTTCACCTGAAGTGGATAATCCTCTGAATTTAATTTGAAAGAACTAGCTCGTAGGCTGTACTATGGATGAATTCATTAACATAATAGTTATGTGACAAATTTCTGTGGCTGAAAGCATATGCTATCCTTGGAAGATCCTGCCACAATAAAGTAGTTTGTTTAGGCCACAGCACTTCTATGTTTTAGCATCATGCTATTATAGTCATTCTTCTGGTAACTTATTCATAAATATGGGAAATATTATTGTAGTTGCACTTCTAATCACTTCACATATGTGGGATAACATAGGACACTAAATTTTCCAAAGCTACTAGGTAAGAAGAGAGGAGAGTACCATTAAAAAATAGCGTTTGGGACATAATAAGCTTTTAACATATCTACATAGGGTACTGTTTTCATTATATTATGGACATGGCAATGTTACAGAAATTCTTACCACTTCTTCTTGCTTGGTCTTGTCAGCTGGTGGCCATGTTTCAAGAGGTGTATCTGATATCAGTGGGGGTAATGGTTGAACTGGGTAAATTGGTGGATTTGGATTTGCTGGTTGCTGAGGGTGCATTGGGTGGATTGGGTTCCCATGTTGCTGGGGGTGAATTGGGTGTTCTCCTGCATGTGGTGAGAATGGATGCTGAATTGGTCCTCCATGAGCTGGTTGAAACTGGGGCATCAATGTATTTGGACCAGCCATTGGCCCAAATGAGTTGTGCCCAGGCTGCTGCATGTGTGGGTTCAGCACTGGATGCTGTGGCTGCATTTGATGGAAAGTTGGGTGCATTGAAGGATTGTTTTGAAAGGCAGTTTGGTGCATCGTTGGTCCTGAAGCATGGTGCATCCATCCTCCCATTGGTTCAAAGCTATAACGTGGATACTTGTAAGAGGAAATGAAATTTGGTTATTACAGTTATATAATATTGATTACCAGACAAGACAAAACAAACCATGAAAAATGTAAATGTGAAAGCTAGTTTGGAACTTCACTCCTTTGTTGGTAGAGTGTAACTCCTGTCTTTAAAAGCCTAGGCTTTCTATCGGTTCTGTCTTTGCTCTGGAATCAAATTAAAACATTGCGTTTTGTTAAAGCCTTTGGATTCTAATGTATTTTTTTTCAAAAGTACACATGCATGGTTTTAACGTCTTTCACCAATTTAACTTTTTTAACTTGATAAATCATTTAATACTTTTAAAATCTGATTTATCTGGCTATTGAAATTTAAATTCTGAATTGTTTCAAATTGCTCAAATAGGTATTACCTGTATGCAACTCTTTTTTCATGTCAGGAGTGACTTAAGAAACTGCAAGTCACTTCTGGTGTGATAGAATTGGCCGTCTGCAAGGACATTGCCCACAGCATGCCTGGATTTTTGATTTTTTACCATCCTTGTGGGTGGCTTCTCTCATGTCCCCACATGGGGAGCTGGAGCTGACAGAGGGAGCTCAACCTGCTCTCCCCTGGATTCGAACCACTGACCTGTTGGTCAATAGTCCTGCTGCCACAAGGGTTTAACTCATTGTGCCATTGGGGGCTCCTTTATGCTACTCTGCGATACCATGGTATAGGGAAGGATAGCTATTAATAAAATTAATAGAGAAACACATAAATAATACATGCATATGCCAATTTGTGTACACAAGTATATACACAACAAACTTTTCCCTAAATGAATAGAAATGCAACACAAACATGCAAGTGTTCAAGTATTAACTCAAATCACTTAAAAGAAAGGTGTCTCTTTCTTGTGAATCAGCTTTTTGCTAGTTCACATTATAGTGGGAGCTGGTGTTGTATCCCATGTTACCTGTACAAACCCAATATTCCCATCTTTCTCTCTTTTTTCTGTGTCACCATCTTCTATCATACTAATGAGCACCATGGCTAATGCATTATGAGCAGTGATATTGAGACATACTGTCATGTAACAGTCTAAATGTAAAGTTTTTTTTAAAAGCTCACTTGACAGGTTGGATTTGTTAAATTGTTTGAGCATTGAAACAGACTCAAAACAGTAATCTGTAGTAGCGTGCATGTGATTACTGCAGTTCAGCTTTCTATAGGCTTGTAACCATAACTCATTGGATCAGCAAGATTGTCTTGGAGCAAAGAGTGAATAGTTTTGGTGAACTGAGAAGAATATCCCCCATGGATCTGTTCTTAACCATTAGGAGAGCTAAGTTTATATACTGCACCCCCAAAAATCCCAAACTTAGTGCAGATCAACTGTATTTGAAAATGTGGCTATATCATAGAGGACATACCTGGTGTCCAATTAGGCTCTGGTACCATTTTAAAGGTGTCATCACCTGAAAGATATATAAAAAGCAGTTCTTGTGTTCATGACAGTTCATGACTGTTCAAATAGATTACTTTGTGAGATACGACACACATTGATGAACATGTACTGGTTTTCATAAAGATTATTTGTCAGCATTCTATTCCCTTTCTCTTCATGTCTTCAATAAATAAAACTGATATGACATAAATCACTTTACACATTCAATTCCCAGTGAAACATGCAAAACCAGCTTTCTCGAGCCTATTTCTCCATCTTTATTGAACCTTCATTCTAAGTTCCAATCTGGCTTGAATAGATTTTTCAGGTAACCAATACTATACTGTACTTTTGAAGTTGGAGTTTAGTATTGGTATAATGAGTTGGATACATGCACATTTAATACTGCATATGATTTGAAAGGATATTTGTTTGATAGTATGCTTTTCTACAAAAACTGTAGTATAACATAATGACATGGAGGGGAAAACATTTATTTCTCCACCACATTGTGTCCTTTCTGATTTACAGGATACTTTCCCAACACATTCCATATTTATTGAAAACATCTGATACATAAGCTATGTAATTAACCATGCTACATCAAATTAGCAGTGGATCCAGAATCAGTGATTTAAGAGTAATGATGTGATCTATCATGTATTGATTTAATATGAAAAACAAGAGTATAACAGAGAATTTAGAAATTGGTACCTCATAACTGAAATTGACATAACCAGGATGTTGTGGCAACTGTAGAAAAAAATAGTGACATATTTTAATTAGAAAAATGAACATATTTATGTGTGTTGTGTAAATAAAGATTGATGATGAGGTTTCAGTAGAGACACCTTTTCCCCACAATAATTCTTTCAGGAGTAAATTTCTCTTCCTAGAGGTAGATTTCTCTCACTGTTCTCTGTTGTCTCACCTCTTTTTATAACTATGAATGGTTTGTAAGTCAGATGTTTGTAACTATGGGACTTTCTGTATTTACAGGAGTAAAGTTAGAACTAAGTATTGGGAATTAAACACAAATACAGTATAGTGGACACAACTGTGATGGTGTGACCTTTGTGACTGCTTCATCCACTATTTGGAGCAGATGTTCTTAACTGAGGTCCATGCTGCATAGTATAAACTTAGTGAGGTTTTTATTTGGCTGCATTGTGTTCTGGTTGCAGAGGATAACAGCTTGCAAAAAGGTTGGTAAGGATAGTGAACATGGCAAACTCAGATTTCTAAATGTTTGCTGAAAATGACTATTTGAACAGGCGTTACACATTTTAGGTTATCAGGTATTTAAATTGTGGGAAAGTTGTGAAACATAATTTTGAATAATTCTAAAAATTAATTTAGGATTAATTTAAAGATATGCCCAATTTGAGTGTCATAAATTGGTTCTCTTCTACATTCTGAGAAGTGGCCATGATTTTTACTTGACTAGCAAAGGGTTCATGGAACAGAAAAGGGTAAATACCCTGCTCTAGAGGGTTATTAAGGGTGACACTCACTTTCTCTTCTTATGCTGTGTTATCTTTAAACCAGATCTAGAGGTTTTTAACAATTCTTCAAAGGGAGGATTGTACTCAGAGTAAGACATTTGCTCCTACTGAAGTGTAAACCTTCACTGTCATTAACTGTTCACTGTTCACTAATTGCTTTCATTCAGTTATTTGACATTAGTAACTGGCACTTACCGGCATAGCTAATGTGGTACTTAAAAGGCACACAATCAAAGTCCAGCCCTCCATCTTCCTCATTGCAGGTCCTGTAATATAAAAGAAAAACCTTTTTTCCCTTGATAGGTCAACTCAAAACACACAAACATACATAATTAATATTGGTATATCTCATCTGTTCTGTGTTAAACTAACTTTTCAAATATAAAGAGAGCTGTGTTGTCTCAGTTGAATGTTAATGGGTTTGGATACAATCCAATCTAAGTCCCTTTTAGTTCAATGAAAAAGTCTGGCACACCAGTTCTCACCACTGAGGATCTAGTGAAGATCCACAATTAAATGATGGTCTTGCTCACCTTCGGAGTTGCAAAAGATCATCTCTCTGCAGTGTTTCTTTCTCTCTCTTTTTTTTTGGGGGGGGGGGGGGGTTGACATCATAATTTGAGATTGGATTAGTATAACAATTTGCATGCCTCGTGTTCTAAGTACTACAAAGCTTTTCCCCCTCAATTATGCAATGTTGTGAGAAAATACTGCATTAGTAGACTGAAAGATTTCATCACGGGATACTAATAAACTAACAGTTTAAGTGAAAGTTAAAACTTCTCCTTCATTTGATCCATGTAAATGGGAAAAAGCAAGCACTTCCTCCTCTCTGTTCCAGGCTAAGTGAAAAAAGAGCCAACATTGTTTCCTCTAGTATATTTTCAAAACTAGCAGACAGTTTTAATTTCAAATAGGAAATGTTATGGGTCACTAAAACTGATAGGACTACATTCGAACTGAAAATCAGTGTAACTATGGACAGGATGATAGCAAGTCACTGTATCTGTTAATCCAAAATTCTATTGGGTTTGCACCAGCAAGCTACAAAGAATATAGGAACTGCCCCTTTCTTTCCTTTCCTTTTCCCTGCCCTGTTACTGTTTTTATCTTCTTTTAATGTTTTGCTTCCCATGTAACCAAGGAATGTCATGAATTTCCTGCCATATTAGATAGCTGTGTGAAGGCTGGGGGTACTCTGGGTCCTACAAATTTGGGGCCTCCCCTAAGCTACCTATAACATGCTACAATTAAGGCAAAACTTATGGCCTGCCAGGTGTTTTGGACTTCAGCTCCCAAAATTCCTGGCCATTGGACAAGTTGGCTAGGGCTTGTGGGAGATGAAGACACAAACATCTGGAGGGATACAAAGTTTGACACCTCTGCTTTAAGGTTTCAGAGTTCAATATTAGTACTGTGAAGTCTGTGGAGGTTTCCACTGAGGCCAAGAAGAAGCATTGAAGGTTCATCTTTCCCCTCTCACTATAGATTTCTTTTTCCAATCCTTGGAAGAGATATACCCAGTGACAGATTTAGGACAAATGAGGCCCTGTGCTAGTTGAGTTATGAAGCCCCTTCCTTGGGCCCCGACGAAGGTAGGCCCAGCTGGCCTATACTGTCTGCTTTGTGGCACACTCCCATAGACTATCAGTTCTATCGTTATATCTAGAATCACTCCAAAACAGAACACCATCAAATTTAGAATTGCATCACATAAGCAAAATCCATTGTAAAAATAATGGCAGTAATATGGCCCCCCTTGGCCAACAGGGTCCAGTGTGTAAGCAAACCTAAGCACGATGGTAAATCCAGTGCTGAATATATCTAAAGTACCAAATTACTACATAATAGTATAGTGCTGAGATTGAGGGAAGTCATAATCCCACTCTATTCTGCTTTGGCAGACCTCACCTGGAATACTTTGTCCAGTTCTGGGCACCATAATTCAAGAAGGATATTCACAAACCAAAACGTGTCCAGAGAAGGGCAACCAAAATAGGCAAAGGTTTGGAAACCAAGCCCTGTGAGGAGTGACTTAGGGAGCTGGGTCTGTTTAGCTTAGAGAAAAGAAGGCTGAGATGGGACAGGATAGCCATGTTTAAGTATTTTAAAGGCTGTAACATTGTGGAGAGGACAGGATTGTTTTTTATGCTCTGGAGACTAGGACAGAGAGCAAAGGATGCAATATGTAGGAAAGAAGTTTTCACCTAAATAGTAGTAAGAACTTCCTGAGTGCAAGACCTGTTAGACAGCGGAATACACTGTGTCAGAGTGTAATGGAGTCTCCTTCTCTGGAGGTTTTTGAGCAGAGGCTTGATGGCTATCTGTCAGGGGTGCTTTGCTTGTATTTTTCTGCATAGCAGGGGGTTGGTCTGCATGGCCCTTGTGGTATCTATCCATTTTGTAGCTGTATGAGTATGATTCCGTAATTCTTAAAAAGTTGTGTTTTTTGAAACTAACCAGTTAGCTTATTAATTTGTTGTCAAAAATTAATTAAAAATCATCTGATTGCACTTATTTGAGGATTACTTGATCATGAAGTGGAATAAAAGCAAAATAAAGCTAAAACAAAACAAGGTTAAATTCTAAGAATGGCTGCTGATATTATAGGAGACCTAAAACAATCAGTGAACAGTTCTGCGAGATCTTGAAAGCTGGATATTATTGAAAGCTAAGTTTTTATTTCAAACTTCTTAATATTCTAAATTCTTCTGAAAAGAAAAACATAGAAATACATGTAACCAGTATTGTGTCCCTGTGTAGAGAATTATCAGTAAATTATAAAGATTAAAAAATGCTCATTTACCAATGTACACTTACCTCTTAGAAGGTTTCTGGGATTCTTGTTATCTGTTTTGATTCAGAAGCTTGGGTAGTTTGGGAACTTTTCTCAGCTTTGTCTCATATTTAAACAGTTTCTACATATACAACAGCCAATCAGCATTTATTTTTTTTCAATCAACAAAGCTTTGATGTCATACATTTTCAGACATAAGATCATGCCTAGAAGTGTTATTAGTGTGTGCAGCCTTTCATTATACATGCATTGCTTCAGAAGACATATTATTTTGCATTTCTATATTGCCTGAGAGGTTGGGATTTAGTAATAGACCCAGATTCAATTTATCCTGCTTGAATTCAATAATAACTTGATCCTTTTTTTCAGTGTGCCATGTATTGATTTTAAATTTTATGTATGTTTATTAATGCTAGAGAGAGGGCATCGATGGTTATTAATTAGTGTTGCACCTTTTCTTCAGAACTGTGACTCAAAACATGTTTTTTAAAGTTGCAATTAAAACTATCATAAGAAGTTATATTAAATAAAATTAAGTTGATTTGATATTAAGTGCAATAGTATTTTTGTTTTCCTCATGCAATAGTTTACCCTTGATTTACCAGTTCATTCACTTGCTCATTAAACCACCCAAAGACTCAAATGTTTGTTCAGTCACCCACCAATCCACCCGGCTGGCTCACTCACTCCCACACTTCACCCATTCAATCATTCACTTACTCCCACTCGGTCACCCATCCATTCGATGACCATCCCCTTTCCAGAAACACCACTTCAAGAGTGTGTGTGATTATAAATGAGAGGGAGGATCTTTGGTGGATGGGTGACTGGGCAGGTGGATGGATGGGTTTCTTCCTCACATATCATTCATACTCCCTCTTTTTTCCAAAAAGAAGGGGGGGAAGTGCTACTATTATGTGATGAAATATGGTAGTTGCTAAAGGTCACCCTGAATAAAAATGATGTTTGCCTGTTAGTAGGAGAACAAGGAGAGAACCAGCTTAGCTTCTTGGAAGGGAGTTTCATACATGGGAACTGTCATGGAGAAAGTTTGTCTATTCAACCTCACTAGGTTTGACTGTGACAGTGACTATTCTACAGATAATGAGCACTTTTAATTAAACCTGGAAATAGCTACACTTATTCCCTTAAGTTACGATAGTAGCTGGTTAAGTGTTATCCCTGGAACCATGTGTCCTGCACAGCCTAGTTGCATCACATGGGACCTGTGGAATTTTGTAAGCCCTAATGTTACAGGATATAATGGAGGAATGCATCATTATGGCCAATCTGATATCTTCAGGAAATAGATACAGATAGAACATTAGCTTTATCTTAGCAGATACGTTCCCACCATTGCTAAAACCTGGGTATATACGCTAGTGGCTGAATCCAGGAGACGATCAAACTGAATCTGAATGTTTAGGTAAAATGCAACCTATTCTAACACAGGTTGAACCCCTGTTTCCTAATTTGCCTTTTGACTAATCAGAATTACCTTGCCTGAGTTACCCTTCAGTGTATTTACCCTCATCCAGTCCACTGAAGATAAATATTAACTTGAAATCAAAACAGTTTATTGTTGATACAATGATGGATAAAGCATGAGCTGTAGCAATAAGAACAATGTTTCCTGTCTATTCTATAGCATGAATCCTCCACTAGGGGCCCTGCCAGACAGGCCCTATATCCCAGGATCTGATCTCGGGTTTTCTGCTTTAAACTGGATTATATGAGTCCATACTGCTAGATAATCTGGGATAAACAGAAAATCTGGGATCGGATCCTGGGATACAGTATAGGGCCAATCTGGAAGGGCCCTTAGGTGTCTAAAGCAGCTTCTGTTCCTCAACCAGGCCTGACATCATACTGAGATAGATAGAAACAAACTGTGTCATCCAGGAGCCTTGAAAACTTGGAAACTAGCTGGTTGTTATTAATATGGTGGAATTCAGCAAGAGACTTTTGAACAACTATCTCATCACTCCTCTTTTCAATAATCTTAGAACTGTTTCTGGCTGCAAATAGGAATTGTCAGCTCCCAGTACCTTTTACTCAGCCAGACCCCCCAGAGACTACTACTATAAGCCAAATATGGGGAATGGCTGTAACACAGAGATGCTGTATGGCACGTATTTTACAATGATCTTATCCATTAGTTATAACAATAAGAAAGCATTTTAACTTTAAATAACTGAATCCCGCTCCCAATTCTATTAACTTTCCTTTTCTATGTAGACTTCATAACACTTACTGTACATGTGCATAAGGCTTTGGGGACAAAATTATGGATTATGATATGAGCCATGGAAAAGTCAAGGGTCATTCCACAAAGAGGGAAACCCTTGATGGGCCAACTGGCCCTGGTTGTCACCACCTCAATTTCCTTGCCCAAGGATTCAAAAAGGCCAAAAGTAGTGCCATAGCACAGAGAGGAGAGGATTTTGCCATTCTACTCAGAGAAGGAATAGGTTCCCATTATAACAGAAAATCTAATTATAATGGAGGTTTTGTCTATGTTTATTAATGTTGATATTATGGCAAGGGCAGGCATGAGTTGGCTATGATTGGTCGATGCGTCACCATGGTTATTCTTTGACTAAAATTTCAAGACTTATACTTGAGTATAATAATTGAGTATATAGGGTAATACTTCTTTCCTTCTTTAACTCCTCTATTCCTTTCCCCATTTTGGTTTTGTTCAGAATGTGATAACTGCCCCTCTTTCTGTCCCTCACATACAACATTTGCATCAAAGGCGTCTCTAGAACTCCCACCTTTTCAGTTCTGACTTGCTTTCATGCTCTGTATTTGAGGCGGGGGGGGGGGAGGTTTGCCTACTTCTTCTGCTCTTGGTCTAGAAGAAACACACAGAACATTCATGGATTTAGGGAGATTTAGGGATATAAAGTAGACACCATGCATGGCTTAGAGCAGGGGTCCCCAAACTACGGCCTGGCCTGGCCTGGCCACGCCCACCCGGCGCCGCTCCGCCAATCGTGGGAACGCTCTGCTCTGGCCGCTCCTCTTGTGTGGGAGGGAGAAGCCTCCCAGGTGGGTCCTCTGGAGAGCAGAGCAGCCGGAGCAGAGGGTTCCCTCCCGCTATTGGCGGAGCGGCGCCGGGTGGGCGTGGCCAGGGAACGCTGCCGTTCCCTGGCCATGCCCACCCGGCGCCACTCCGCCAATATCAGGAACCCTCTGCTCCGGCCGCTCTGCTCTCCGCGGCCACAAGGCGCCTCCCACTCCACTCCTAGCCGCGCCGGGAGAACAAGCCCTGCAGCCCCGCTCTGAAAAGGTTTGACACATTTGGGCAAGTTTGGTCCAGATCCACCATTGTATGAGTTCACAGCAATCTCTGGATTCTATTTCCCCCAAACTCCACCAGTGTTAAATTTGGGCATATGGAATATTAGTGCCAAGTTTGGTCCAGATCTATCATTGAGTCCACAGTGATTTATGGAGGCAGGTAACTACAACTCCAAAACCAAAGGACACTGCCCAACAAACCCTTCCAGTATTTTCTGTTGGTCATAGGAGAACTGTGTGCCAAGTTTGGTTCAATTCCATCGTTGATGGGGTTCAGAATGCTCTTTGATTGTAGGTGAACTATAAATCCCAGCAACTACAACTCCCAAATGTCAAGATTCTATTTTCCCCCAAACTCCACCAGTGTTCACATTTGGGCATATTGAGTATTTGTGCCAAGTTTGATCCCGATCCATCATTGTTTGAGTCCACAATGATCTCTGAATGTAGGTGAACTACAACTCCAAAACGAAAGGACACTGCCCACCAAACCCTTCCAGTATTTTCAGTTGGTCATGGGAGAAATGTGTGCCAAGTTTGGTTCAATTCCATTGTTGGTGGGGTTCAGAATGCTCTTTGATTGTAGGTGAACTATAAATCCCAGCAACTACAACTCCCAAATGACAAAATCAATTTTTTGAGTGAAGAACATACATTTGGTTGTTAGGTGTCTTGTGTCCAAAATTGGTGTCAATTCGTCCAATAGTTTTTGAGTTCTGTTAATCCCACAAACGAACATTACATTTTTATTTATATAGAAATGTGGGTTTTTTGTTTTGTGATTTTTTTTTGGGGGGGGGGGGTTGCACTGCAAATAATATATGTGCAGAATGCATAGGAATTCATTCATGTTTTTTTCAAAACATAATCCGGCCCTCCAACAGTTTGCGGGACTGTGACCCGGCCCTCTGTTCAAAAAGTTTGGGGACCCCTGGCTTAGAGCAGATAAAAACATAACACTGGTCCTGTTCACACCATCGTCTTCAATGTGGTTTGGTACATACTAGTTCTCCTTATAAATAGCAGGGAAATGACCTCAAAACTGTAGATTTGAAATTCATCTAGAGTGCTGCAAATAGGGAAGGAATAGCAGTTCTGTGAATTCTGTGACTTGAGATCTGATTAAAACTATTGCCAAAATTCAGTTGAGTACTTATGCTGATGCCAAGTAGATGATGGAAGAGAGGATTTTCCTGCACAGCTTCAATATTTATTCTGGAGTGCTGACAAATACTTCATGAAAGTGTTTTGAGGACATGAAGTGGG
This sequence comes from Anolis sagrei, assembly GCF_037176765.1. Lineage (NCBI taxonomy): Eukaryota > Metazoa > Chordata > Lepidosauria > Squamata > Anolidae > Anolis > Anolis sagrei. The sequence goes on from NC_090023.1 coordinate 92,808,723, forward strand.
GAAAAGGGAGAGAAGAAGAACATCTCATGGACATTGCACAGGGAGGGAATCACACCAGTTTTTTGTGTTCTGGGAGACCTTCTTCCATCTGCTTAAGTACCCAATTGGATCCTACGCTATATATGTATATGTGTGGGAGGCTCATACACCATATTGCACATATTAACAGTCCTGGTGCAGCATAAATGCATTTTAAAGGAGAGAAAACTGGCTGCTATTAGTGCATTGGAGGTTGCATTGATGTTCAAAAAGGTTCAGATTTTCCATCTTGAGGTGCCTAAAGGCCATTTTAAGTAATATTTTAAAATGTCAAAGTTTCCATAACCATACTCTTTTCAAATTTCATTATATGTAAAAATGTTGAAATGTTACCCTTTTCAGGGCCTGTAATTTACATGAAACCATGTAAATGTTTTGGATGTTTATACTGATGTAAATCAGATAAATATGCTTACTTGTTTACATTGAAAATAAAAATGTCCATTTTGGTTCCTTTTATGCAGACATAATGTTGAAAAGTATATGCCAATGCTTGTTCTTTCCCCCCTGTTTAAAAAGTACCACTAAAGCAAGAAACACAAGTCATATTATGACATAAACTTATAATTTCAAGTACTTGAAAGACTTCAGTAATTAGATGCCATGAAAACTTCCTTTACTAAGCTAGAATGATGTATATGAATAGCATTTAAGTTGGAAAATGGTTAGTTATGGTAAAAACAGAAAAAAAAATGCTTGTCTGTATTCCTTCAATTGCACAGTCAGCCAAAAACAAAACAAAACGCCAAAACCATCTAGCAAAGGTGAAAAAATAGTACCATAGCTTATCATATAAAATATAAATATTGAGTAGGAAATCCTTGGTTCTTTAGGATAATGAATGAACACAAGAAAAGCATGTATGGTTAGGCAGATAAGACCTACCTATACCTGCATTCTGATCATACAGGGACTAACTGCATACCTATGGGAAACCCACAACTATTGCACAATGATAACAACAGCCTTCCATTTGTGCTCCTCAGTTGCTGGTCCAGTGGGCCCTTGGTATCTACTGAGCACCCAAGACCCACTATAGATACCAAAATCTGTGAATGCTGGAGCCTCATTATGTACAATGGTGTAGTGAAATTGTATTCTTCATATAAAATGACAAATTCAGGATTTACTTTTAGATGGCGAATCTATAGATACAAAATCTATGTATATAGAGGTTCACTGTATTCAGAGAAACTTCAGCCTTCTCTTTCTTCTTGGTTACTGCATTTCATTGGACTGGACTGGGTATGGGCCTGAGGAGAGATCCTGGGTCGATGCTTGTGATTTACATGCTCCTGACCTTGTTGCTCGCTTTCATCGGGCTTTCCCTGCAAAACCCCGGCCTCGGGGCGGGCCGAGGGGGGGCGGCGAAGGGGGGATAGTGTTGGGGTTCAGCCTGATCTGTGTGAACCTGATTTTCTGATAGTATTTCCAACTGAGCAAGCTCTCCCTGGCAGTGTGGAAACTGTTGTTGATGCTGAGATCAACGGCGAGGAAAGTGAAACTGAACAGCCGGAGGAAAATGTTTTGGAATACAGCCGTGATAGCTCTCCACCTGGGTTTTTTAATGAGGACCAAAGAGAACAGATAGTTAGAGACAGGAATGATTCACAGTTTCTACGAAGGTCAAATAGATTACAGGAGAGACAGGCCCAGGCTTCAAAGTCAAGGGGCGTTTCACGGAATAGCTTCTTTGGTTTAAGGGGCCTCCTGCCGGGTGTCTCTAGATCAAGCAACATTTGGGACTGTGGCTGTGCCTTGGCAGAATTCCTGTGTTCCATGTCCAGTAATCCCAGAGGCTTCTAGTTTTCAAGTTCATGGTTAGCAAGAGGCTAACAGGTTCCTGGTTCTTGTATTGTGGCTTTTGGAATTTTGCTCAAGTTCAGAGATTTTCCTGACTGCTGTGTTTCTATTGTGGCTTTTTGACTTTGCATTTACCTTTCTTTTGTGACCAATTTTTCATCAATAAACAAGGATTGTTTTTCCTACAGTCCAGTGTGGTGGATTTAATCTTATGGTCTCGTTTCTTGATCTGGGATGCAACAGTCTTCATCCACTGGCTACACTGTGTGCTAGTTGTCTCATCTGCCAGAAGTACATTGGGGCGATGAATCAAGGATGCAACCATTATGCGAGCAAAGCAAAAATACCTATTTTCAGACCAAAAAAATGGGAGTGCACCTATTATGTCATGGTGACTATTATACGATGAAATATGGTATTCATGCTTGGAGGATTAGCTTCTAGCAAAGTTTGGCAAGACAACTGAATTGAAAAACAACCTGGATTTTTTATCAAGTCACAGCACAGAGCAGCAAATGCTGTTTTACTCTCAAAGAATTCTAAACAACTTCCTTTACTTTGCATTCATGTTGGATCAGATTTCTTATTTGTTCATGTTGATTTTCATTATCTAAGATCCACATTTTGCTTTCCATTATCAGGGAGTTTTGATTCATGGAAAGAGAGAGACTAGTACTCTTTCTATGAGCTTAGCCTTCTTTTAGAGGTCATGTTATACATTTAGTTTTTCTTATGCAAACTGAGCAAAAAGTTGGGATTCAAGCAATTGATCCTTTCTTGAAAAATGAGAAGAAAATCATTCGAACTAGTGTTTATCTGACACTGTTTCAAAGCTTTCTGATAAGCTCATGTAGCTTCTGATAGTTATTTAAAGATTATTCCTTTTTAAGCATCAAGCTCACTGCAGCTATTGCAGTATATTGAAGGAAGGATGCGGTTTTTAAAGGAAAAAATGTTATGCTCATGTCTAAGGCAATCAGCTTGCCAGGCTCAAAAGATAGGCAATATTGAGTGCAAGTTGTTTTGGTTTCAAGAGGGGGGAAATTACTCAAAAGGTTGGAAAAAAACATAAAATCACATACATGTGAGATGTCTACTATTATAAGAGGAACAAATTGTGTTTTTAGCAGCTAGCATCATCTCATTACCTTCTGGCCAATAAGAAATATTGGCATATATAGTCAAAGGGCATGGACATGCTCAGTTTGCACGGTTTCCTGTTACCCAAATAAGGGGGTACCATACAAAAACACCTTCTGTCTATGCATAGACAAGCCCAGGGAACTGAACAATTTTGAGAGCAAAGGGCTGTTTGGGGTTGGTAATCTACAAAATCTTTTCTTAACCAGGCAGGCATAGAAAAATGGACGTTGAAAGTTTAAGTTTTCAATGTAAGCCTCTCAGAAAGAAGGTTCAATTAATGCAGATAAAATAGCATTTCTGGATGTTTAAAGTCCTGTTAGTCCCGCCTCCTTCCAAACTCTCAATAAAAGCTGCAGACAATCTCTGAGAAATTTAATTGCTAGCCACCTTTTCATAATCTTGTCTCTTATCAGAATTGAAAGAGCTGGAAGCTGACCTCTGCAGTGCTGTTTCTCAAGGTTTATTTTTCCTGTTTGCTTAGGTCTTGAGAACCTCTCAGTCGCACTCCATGCATTGAGATGTAGAGCCAAATTTCACTATGTTCAGCCATTTTTAGCTTTCAAGATTTATTCCATTTAAGAGAAGATGGAGCTATTAGAGCTGCAGAATAATAACATGAAGGACTCGTGCAATTTTTCACTGTCTCTCTAGGTTTGGGCAAATTTAGGTGCATCAAAAAGAAAAAAAAGAGATAGGAAGTGGCAGAAACCTTAGCAGTAGCAAACAAACAAGTAGGTAAAAGCTAGGAAAAGCTACCTTTTTAGTTGAAGAATGTAGAAGAACAGGAGGCATCCATATGGAAAGGAAGAGATTTTGAAATATGAAAGAAATTAAGAAGAAAAACGCAACCATGTGATTACATGGTGCAAATTCAACACTATGCTATAGTTTGGGGAAAAGAAAGGAATGGGGAAGAGAATTGAAGAAAAGGTCAAGTGGCACAGTGGCTCTTGGGGAAAATTTGAGAAGGAGAAGCAGTTCAAGGACATTTACAATCATAGTTGAAAATAAATTTGTTATCTTAATATGCTGCTCAGATAAGAATTTCTATCACTTTACTTGATAACAAGATGAGTACTTTCTGAAGGCACTGGATTATCCAGGAGACTGAAGAGAGGATCTGGCAAGTCTGGCAAATTAGAAGACTTGGAACACATGCATGCTATGCTAATGAGCAGAGTATAAACAGACTTTGCACTTCACTTACATTGACAATGAGCATATGCCATGACTCTTCCCTGCATGATGTGGTGTTAACATATTATTCTATGGACTTGATGAGGCGGAGTATTTCAGTGTGGAAAGGGAAATCCTCTTGGATCGTTAAACCACAAAACCCTATCAATTGCAACATTTGTTGCATGGCAAACTCTGAACATTCCCATTGGCTTCATAATTCTAAACAAGAACACAATTTTAAATTTACAAAACTGGTATTATGTGGACATCTTATTTTGTATACAAAAAGTATTTGGCACACCTAAAATAGTGTATTTTAATCTATTATCTGGAATTCTCTTTCTATATTTATTTGAAAGAGGCATTGCATTTTCAGATCTGTTTTGGCTGCACAAGTAGAATACATTTATGAGCCAATGTAGCGTACAGGCACACAGGCACATTCCATTGAGCTGAGCTTACTGGCTGGAAGCAATCTTTTCCAACTGTTTGTGCACAATTGATTCTATAGCATGTAATTTCCCTAAACTGGTGATTTGACTAGATAAGGAGTTATGATATATAACCATACAAAACATCCAGTTGCAAGGTTGAAATCAAGAATATATATAAGAGTAAATAAGAGTGAACTCTGATTTTTTTAAAAAACATATACACATACATTAGACAGCAAAAACATTTGTATGCTAGAGTGGGGTATGAGTTTATGCAATAACCAAAATTCCAGTGGTCTTACTGAAGTGTAAGGTGTGAAGTCTTGGTTTTGCCTTCTCCTCCTTAGCTTTAGTTCACCCCTGTTTATTAGCCTTCCCAATGGTATAGACATTCCTTTGTATTAGTTTCTGAGTGGGGCTTAAAACACTCCTCAGAGGCCTGCCTCAATTGGTTTGTTCCATTTCCCCACAGAGATTTTTGCTGGATTCTTCTTCTCTGAAGTAGAGCCTTAGAGGCCTGGATATTGTCTGGGATCTTAGGCCTAGCAATTCAAAATAGGCATTCTTAGCACTTTCTTTTGCTGCTGTATTTAGCAGCATTTTATACACCAGTCCAAAGAACAACAGAAGATTTTGGTCCGTCTAAGCTTCACAGGAAAGAAGATTAAGGCAGTTTATAACCATTGCTTTGCATCAGAGGCAAAAGAGACTTTCAAAGACCCCAGAAAGATGCCTGTGACCAGCAAGTTCTCCTTTTGTAATGCATTGTTTTAAGTTATTCTATAATAGTCCTGGGTGGAGTTAACCCTTTATTCACCTTGTTTCAGTAAACTCATTTGGTTATATTTTCACCTTGCCTCAAAGTACCTGTCTTCTAAACCTTAACAGAAGGTATCAGATAGCCCCCGTGTAAAGCCAGACAATATAGTTTTCCCAAAGGCTTGGGCGTGCCATCACATAAGGAATATAATACACTCAATTATGTGTTCATATATAATTAAAATAATTTTATATTCAAATATTTTTAGAACACATAAACAATAAAACTTGAGTTACCTCCTCATGGGCTACAAATCAGGTCAACCCAGAAAAAAGAATTGGAGAAATTCAGAAATTTACTCCAGCTTTCACTGGGCGGTAGCATACCATTACAGAAACAAAATGTAGAAGAAAGGGAATAAAATATCTCTGTGCTTTGTTCATATCACAGTATATATTGTCTTGGGTCTCAAATAGGAAGAAATCCAGGGAAACAAGCAAACAAACAAATGTGTTTTTGTTTTGTTTAACTTTAAAAAACACCACTACAGCAATGCACTTGTACTCCATAATTCCCATATAGATTTCTGGTCAAAAAAATCTTCCAGGTTACAGAAAAAAATCCAATAGCAGTATGCAGATATTTTGTGTTCTCTTTGACTTGTGTTAAAAGAGAAGTGGGAATCAAGCTGCCTCCTGTCCTGGTGTATCCAATGGAAGTTACAGTCCAGTGATGTGTGGAGAGCACCACTGCATAAAACTTTGGATTTTTTTTTGAAGCACTTCTCTTGCTCTAGTCAAATTTGGTGCTACATAAAATGCTGATTCTTCCTCTTGTTGATGTCAGTGGATAACCCTTATTTATGACCTGTATTGAGTCAGAGGGAAAAAAGTCTAAAATTATTTAAAAGTTTAGGGGTGAAAATCATGCTTTCTGCCAATGTTGTTGGACTTCCAGCAAATAGCCAATGGCAAAGAATGTTGGAACCTTCTGTGACTTGGGGACTTGATTATTCCCTCTCCCAGTAGAAAGAAATGAAGTCAGTTGATGTCTGTGAGTGAAATATCATACCAGATGTGAATTCTGAGAGAAAAGGCATTAACTACACTAACTAAAGACAAGTGTTAAAAATACATGGGCTTGTTAACAATTAAGGATAGTTTAGGTGTGGATATTACTCAGCGCTATTTATTTAACAAATTGACAAGGGGAAAATATTAATAATATTTAATTAGATATATGTTCAAGACAAACACAATATATTTTATACTCTGAAAATCTGAGCTCATGTCAGTAGGCAAGCTTAAATAGTTGTTTCAGTTTGCTTGCTGTTTAATGTTATAAATGAACTTCGAGAAGTATACAGATTCATTAGCTTAATAATAGATACTCGGTTTTGGTAGTTAATTGTCTGAAATTTGAACTCCCTCTTGAAGTCTTGTTGCTTCTCCCTGAAAGGCTACATTTTAATTGGTTTCTAGTTATTTCATGACTGTTTGAAAACTGCTTTTACCTATTGTACATTACCCCGGGAGGACCTGGTGGACCAAATGACAATAAATACATTCCTTAAACAAATAGGTTGGTAAATACACATGACAGATCTTTATTGATAATGGCACCGCAGCTCATTCTCTGGCGAGCTTCCGATGTACAGCTAAGATTAATATTTTGTGTGGCTTTGATCCATAAAATTGGAGATACCATATCTGGCTGTTTTAACTATCCTCAGCTCTTAAAATACTTTAAGGAAATCATGTTGAAATAATGTTTTATCTTTTTATGTCTTTTTAGTTTAAAAATATTTAGTGCATCACCTGAAAGGCACTGGTTGACTGAGAAGCCATAAATACATTCTATAAATAGTTTTTCATTTAGGTTTTGCAACTCTGTCCTCTCATCAATCTCAAAACAGGGGAATTTTTAATGAAATTGGAATGCTTGTGTGGAAGAAGAATGGGAGAAAACACTTTCTTAGCACTAATTCTGAACTCAATGGAAAATAGGAATTGGAGTAGATAACTTCAAGAAGATTGGAGGAAATTGTCCTAATATTTGATGAGTACAGGACTTTCCCTTTTGCTAGGAAATTCTAATCACCTTGTTGATATTTAAGATTGTGAGCATTGTAACACATGTAGGAAAGATTGTAAAGAATTTGGCTGCACCTTCATCTAAAGACACAATCTGCATTACAAGCAAAATGGCTACAAATTAATCTAAATGAGCCACATTTCTGTCAAAGCTTTTAAGAAAACCAGGATACCTTTTTGACAGGAAAAGAGGTGAACAACAGCTCCTACCACATATTTTGGAATCCCAAATTTTCCTTCTAACAGTTTTTAATTCCTTAGATACTATGCTTATTGGACCAGGTGAGTTCTCTTGAACTCAGCACTGAACTTTGAGGCCCAGGTATCGGTGGTGGCTAGAAGGGCCTTTGCACAATTAAAACTAATGTGCCAACTGCACCCATTCCTTGAGAAGCCAGATCTGGCCACAGTGGTACAGACCTTAGTTACATCCCATCTGGATTACTGTAACATGCTCTACATGGGGCTGCCTTTGAAGGGTGGACATTCCATAAATATATCAACCCCACTTACCTAGTTTCCAACAGACCTCGCAACCTCTGAGAATGCCTGCCATAAATGTGGGCGAAATGTCAGGAGAGAATAATTCTGGAACATGGCCATACAGCTTGGAAAACCCACAGCAACCCAGTGATTCTGGCCATGAAAGCCTTCAATGACACATTAAAGATGAGAAGATGAGTGGTTTGCTTGCTTGACCTTTCTCTCTCGCTCTCTCTCTAGCTAAGGTCATTGTTCTAATTATCAGTGAATACCTTAAATTGACTCTATTGTTAAATTCCAGTTATTGTTTCCATTGTGGAAAATAGTTGTCAGTGTTTCTGCTTGATTTTCCCCTTTTTATCTCTCTGAAATGGGACCAAGAAGAAAAGCAGTTACTAGCATTGCCTGCTGTGACATTGTGGGAAATGTTGATTGAAAGATGCAATTATCAAAGCAGAGATTATTTTGGAGATAGAGGCTGTGTGGAGAGCTCTAATCCAATAGCATTCTGTTTTATGCAGTGAAAATTCAGATGCCTCTGAAAGTTTATGTCTTTTCTCCTATATTTGAGGACTGTAAAGCAAACCTTTGTTTGCCCTTCTTATCTGGTATGCGGAGATATATCTTTGAACACAGCTTTTGAGCTGTCATGGCTTTTAGAAGATATATTCATGGGTGGAACTAGGATGGAGCAAGCAATAAACAGCTTTACTTGGTGGAAGAAAAAGAGGGGGCGTTGTGGCTCCAGTATTGTTTGGAGGCACCGGTGGCCCATTTACATGTAAACACAGAAACAAATCCTGATACAGTGCCATTTTATACTCTATATAATATTTGAAGAGCAATCACATGTCTGAAAGCAGGTACTGCTGGAAATTGTGAAGCAGTTATAGTCCTGGTCCGTGACTGCATCTGGTCCCTGCTGTTCTCCAGAAAGTTTCCCAGAAAGAAAGAAAGGTCAATGAGCTCATCTCTGCAAGGAAGAGCTAAAGCACTGTTTTTTAAGGGGTTATAATGGGGAAGAGTAAATGGGATTACTACTCTTAAAATATCTCCATGTACGCAAATACATAAAGTGATAGGTATCTAAATAAGGGAGAAGAAAGAGAACACAACTGAAAAAGGAAAGGGGTACCCTATGTGAAGGCAGTTGCTAGGGGCAGAGAGGGAAGCGCTCCCACACCATTATCTTTCTCTTGTCCAAACCGGAGAGAAAAAGGTGGTCCTCCTTCCTCCTCTATCCAGTTTGGGAAGCAGTGTGCTTGCCATTTTGAGTGCTTGAGGTGGAGTGTAACAGCGGTTGCCATTTTTATAAGGTCTTCCTGCACCACCCTGTCTGTAGAGATCTTGTGGCCATTTTTACAGCCTTAAAACTTAACAACCAAGGACTATCACTATCATCCCTAAAATATCCCTCAAACCTATCTCAAACTGTTTGAACACATACAAATGTTAATTCTTGATTTTATGTCCCATATTAATGCAACAAATGCCGAATTCCCAAGCTATAGGGAGTAGTGAATAATACAATTTTAATCTTGAATTGACCTTTTATATTTCCTCCTAAATTAGTTGTGCATGAATTGGTTCATATATCCCATTTTGGTGGTACTATTGTAGGTAAATTGTTATGAAGTTAATTGTGTGGGGTTTCTTCTTTTGAAAGACAGCTTTGTTGTTTTTATGCAACATTTAGTTAACATATGTGTAACTTCTGTTTTTAAGCATATTGTCGATGGTGGTGCAATTTCTTAGGGTTAGAGAAACTGCAGGAAAAGTTTAAAAATAAAGGACTGATAGCCTTGTATGAGAATGGGTGAGAGGAAGGAGTGAGCGAGAGAGAGAGAGAGATCAGATATCTTTACCAGATTCAAATGGATTTTACCAGATGTGTGCAGCATTCTTTTGAGTGTTCCTAATAAGGAAACTTTGCACAGTTACAGCACAGTTCTGCAGCACAGAAGAAAAATTTCTCTGGAAGGAAGACGAGATATTTAGTTCTTATATTGGTTCAAAACAATCTTCTACAGATAAACAGCAACTTAACAGATTGTGCTTTATCTATTTTTTTTTCTCCTATGTACACTTAACATAACAGTTGGAAAGAATAAGTTTGTAGAGCTAACTTGAGAATCTAGATAATGATTCATCTTCATTTCTTTTTGACTTTTATGATTTATGATAGTAAATATCTTTGGCAGCTAAAGGAATTGTAGGAGTACAGCCTGTTTCTAAGACAACTGTGTTAGGTGGCTCCAGGGAAAACGTATCTCAGCCTCTCTTTCCTGCAAGAGTTTTAAACTGGATTAAACATCTTCATTCTTGGCTTTATCAAATCAACAAAGAACATCCATGGAAAATCAGATGTGTTTAATGGGTAAGAAAATTGTTGTTTAAGTCTGCAACAGTGCTGTAGTAATGCTTAAAAAGAATAGATGACTCTGCTTTAATTTTTCATTGCACTAGTAATGTTTCTCTGTACAGACCATATTTCTTGCTTAGAAAGAGAAATAGTTCTACCTGTCACTTAGTAAATTAAAAGTCAACAAGCAGAACGTTCTCAAATATCTTTATTTTGTCTGTTTCTGTGATTTTGCATGTGCTGCTAATATGCTGGAAAGGGGCAAAAGACCTTCACCAGCATAAGTGATGTGTAATTAAAGTCAATTATATGACTAACCACATGGTTTATTTGAAAATCCTTTCAAGTTTTTGCTAGGTTTCAATTATCTTTGTAAATTAATGTGGGGTAGCTCTGAAAGTAGATATGTTGCATAGCTTGATGAAAGGTTTAATCCACTCAGTTTTATGGCTGGGTGTTTTTGGTTGTAGTAGTAGTCGTTGTTGTTGGTGTGTGCCTTCCAGTTCTTTCCCACCTTTGGCAATTCTAAGGAAAATATATCACAGGGTTTTCTTTGAGGCTGAGAGAGTGTGGCTTACCCAAGAACACCCTGTGGGTACAATGGCTTAACAGGGATTTGAACCCTAGCCTCTAGAGTCATAGTTCAATTCCCAAACCATTGCACTACATTGGTTCTTGAGTATTATTTATTTATTTAAAGGATTTATACTCCGCCCTTCTCAACCCAGAGGAGACTCAGGGCAGAGCACAACATATATATGGAAAATATTCAATGCCAGAACCTAAATAAACTAGAAATATACACAAACACTAAAATCAGTTATATCCACTTTAAAATCATTTTTTTAAAACCATCTCAAATCAGCCATACCAGATCGGGTCAGCAGGGTAGGGTTTCCAAATGTTGCTTTATTGCACTATCCCAAAGGCTTGGTCCCACAGCCAGGTTTTTACCATCTTTCTGGAGGACAGGCGGAAGGGGGCTGATCTAATCTCACCAGGTAGCAGGACCGTAGCCAGAAAAAAGATTTCAGTGAATCATGAAAAGTAGTTCCAAAACACAAAATAGTTTAAATAGTATAGTTCATTCTATATTTTATATAGACTTAATTAAAACAATTTTCTGGTCTCCTTCATGGGGGGCTTCAAATCCCTCCCATGCCTTAGGCTTTGCCTACCAGTTGTGGGTGGGCCAACTTCGTTGCTTCCACTATACCAGCTATTGCTGCAAGTAATTACTGTGAACACATTGTCAGATTTTGCTTGAGATCGTGCTTGCAGTTCTGGAGAGACTTATTTAATTTTTGCTTTCCATTGATTTTGCATGGGGATTTGTTTAACCAGTTACAATTAATGAGTAAACCAGGTTTTTTAACCTGAAAAATGGGGGGGGGGGTGAACCCCTAGCGCCCCCCCTGGCTACAGCTCTGCCAGGGAGGGAGTTCCATAGCCAGGGGGCGATCACTGAGAAGGCCCTGTCTCTCAACCCCGCTAATCATGCCTGTGACGGTGGCAGGACTGAGAGCAGGGCCTCCCCAGAAGGTCTTAATCTCCAGGGAGACTAAGATTAATTATTACCACAATTTTTCAAAAATAATCCACCATGGTCAAGTCAAACCCTTTGCTGAATTTTAAGTAACATATGCCCTCAGGCTGCTCCATAGTTTCATGCATAAAGAAAAAATAATACCATATAAAAATGAAGATATATCTCAACACAATGTTTAATATATCTAAGGTTGAATATTTAATTACCTCAACTGTGTAGGGGTGGGGTGTTAGGAATTCCAAGACCATTTTCCAAAGATAGTCACCTCCATCTACCATTTCTGATCTAAATCTTCAAATTAGACAACTTGCTGCAAATATAGCAGTCCCAAAATAAGACTGGTCATCTCCTGTCTCAGTCTAAAAGTATCTTGTAACTCTAGCAATTGTTTCTGTTTTTCATAACAGTGGGGAATTTTTTGGGCTATTTTTTCCTTCTCTCTGTCCAATATAAATGTGATGTGTAAAACAAAGAATGAAACTAAAGGACAGCATCTTGACCATTTGAATTTTGGGAGTTCCCAAGAATTAATAATAGCTGCTTGATTTGTACTAATCACTAACAAACCACTTCCTACAGTGAGGATCAGAGCCCTGCCATGGGAATAAAAGACACTCCTCATTAGTAATGCATTCATATTGATTTAATGATGACATAAACTGCAGCATATAAATTTTGGGAAGGACAGTACGACCTGCATATCTCCAAGGAATAAAGTCCAAGATCCCTGTGGATACCTTAAACTGTGAATAGTGGACACAACTTTTTGACTATACTTGGGCCAGAAGCATATTACAGATATTGAATTCGTATATAAGAGAGTCATTGTGTAACTGATACATTTGGAGCTAGCTGTATGTTTATAATTTTATCTTCTAAGTATTATAAACCTTATTTAGAAGCAAACATGTTCTTTTAAAGAGGGCTATATAGCCCTATTCTTACTTCCTTTGTACACATTGATAATACCAGAGCAAGAATTGGGAGCATGTAGCTGCTACTATAACTATTCACTGCATTTTTATAGAAAGTAAGAAAGCATCTTCAATATCTACACAGATGAATTTTCATTGATGCTTTGATCAAAATACTAAAATATTTAAATTTGCATAGGAAGCTTTATAAATATATAACTATAGACAAAGCCAAATTCGTATATTTTTCAGAACTCACAAAAGTTTCTAAGACTGCTTATATAGGTCCTCAATAATGTTTCTAATTAATGAGTCAGATTTGAAATCAGGATCTTAAATCTATCAAAAATGGTCAAGATGTTACCATAATCCACATGGCTTTCTCCCCCTTGTTTTTCATGAAAACTTCCAGTTCAGCTGGCTCGGGGTAGTCTTAAGAGCCCTATAACTGATGGCCCTTTCCACTCAGTCTCATCTAGCTATGGGAGATGATAGGTCCCATGCACTAGTTAGAAAAGTTTTGATATACAAAGTCAGATAGAACTGATGAACTCACTTAAATTTCTAGCACCAGAACATTTAATATGGCAAGTAATTACATCATCTTATTTTTACTTCATTGATAACAGCATCCTGAGAAGATCATTCACTCTGGCTAGATGTAACTCTTTTTTCTCCAAGATGTCAGATGGCAAATATAAGAAAATTCTACTTGAAAGGAAGCTGTATCCCTTCCCACTTTCTGAAATAGATTTCCTAGAGCAGGGGTCCACAAACGTTTTAAACAGAGGGCCAGGTCACAGTCCCTCAAACTGTTGGCGGGCCAGATTATAATTCGAAAAAAATACGAATGAATTCCTATGCACACTGCACATATCTTATTTATAGTGCAAAAACATTTAAAAACAATACAATAATTAAAATTAAGAACAATTTTATCAAATATAAACTTATTAGTATTTCAATGGAAAGTGTGGGCCTGCTTTTGGCTGATGAGATAGGATTGTTGTTGTTATTGTGTGCTTTCAAGTAGTTTCATACTTAGGTTGATCCTGAGCAAGGGCCGGATAAATGACCTTGGAGGGCCGCATCTGGCCCCCGGGCCTTAGTTTGAGGACCCCTGCCCTAGAGTATATGCTTTTTAGATGTCCTACCTATGAAAAGCCCCATAAGGAAATGTGTTTGTAGGCCTGACCGGCTCAAATGTTTAAAATATATTGGAATATATGTTAATAGGCAGCGACCTGAGAATTCTGTGATTAATGGCCTGCTTCTGTGCATCAATGTGTAAAAATAAAAAGTGACATTCAGCAGTCAGATAGAATGGAATAAGATGTTTTTAACATATAGTTTAAGGACTGGGTTATTTTTTCAAAATCTATAATCAGAGTAGGGTCTTATAAGTATCTTTAATAGTGGTAATTTTTAATTTATATCCTAACCTAATGTAAACACTATACTGATGTGGCTCAATGATTGTAAGGTAGGATTTCATACTGGTTGCTGACCATAAATAAAAGATTTAGAATTATGTAATGTTGAAGGCTTTCATGGCCGGAATCACTGGGTTGCTGTAAGTTTTTTGGGCTGTATGGCCATGTCTCAGAAGCATTCTTTCCTGCCATTTCACTTACATCTATGGCAGGCATCCTCAGGGGTTGTGAGGTGTGTTGGAAACTAGGGAAATTGGGTTTATATATCTGTGGAAAGTCCAGGGTGGGAGAAAGAACTCTTGTCTGTTGGAAGTAGGTGTGAATGTTTCAATTGGCCACCTTGATTAGCATTTAATGGCCTAGAAATTTTCAGGGTGTGGCTTCTTACTTCCTGGGGGAATCTTTTGTTTAGAGATGATTAGCTGTCAATGATTGTTTCTTGTCTGGAGTTCCCCTGAATTTGAAACACAGCGCCCAAACATGAATCAAGGAACATGAAAGACACTGCAGACCAGATAAGTCAACCATAGCAGAGCACCTGATGAACCAACCTGGACACACCATATTACTTGAAAACACAGAAAGTGTGGTCCACTCAAATAACTACAATGTCAGACTACACAGAGAAACCATTGAAATCCACTAGCATGTGGACAATTCAACAGAAAGGAAGAAACCATGAAAATGAACAAAGTCTGTCTGTCAGTGTTAAAAAACTCTAAAATCATAACAGTAAATAAAGAAAAACATTCAGCCTGTACACCCCAAAAAATTTACAGCAACTCAATTTAGAATTATGTTTTCAATAACATTATGGAACAGAAGATGTCAGACATGTCTAAATATGGATTGCCTACCTAGTACCCCTGCTCATGTGACCTTTGCACCTTCTCCATGGCCTCCCTAAGCCTATGTGTAGGAAACCTAGTTTTGTGATTAGGTTTAGAAAAAAATATCCTGTTCATTTATAGACAAATTTTGAGACAAATTGTTGAAAATTGTGTGGGGATGAGAAGAAAAAAAGGGAGAATAAAGGAGAAATGAAGACTGAGAATGAAAGAGGGGGAAGGTAAAGGTGAATATTCAGTTCCCAAGTTATGAACAAGATAGGTTATGTAGGTTCTTATGTTGAATGTGTATGTAAGTCAGAACAGATACAATTTTTTGGATAGCATAGGGAAGAGTTAACACTCCTGTGACATTTGCTTTGCTTTCTATGTCCCTGTTCAGAAGATTTGTCCTCACTTTCTGTTCCCATGATGATTGGGTTTAAAAAAATTGGCTTGTTGTGGAAACAAGGATTGGTGATAAAGTTTCAGTGGAGACACCCTTTCCCCATGATAACTCTTTTGTCACTTTTGTCTCACCCCCGGTCATAACTATGAGTCATTTACAAGTTCGATGTTTATAACTTGGGGACTGCCTGTATTGTTGTCCACCATCACCATATACCCCAACAAGTGCCCCTAGAGACAGATGAGGTTCTCAGGTTGAATAAGATTCCCAGTATTAGCTATTGTTTTCAAAGATTTTAGGAAGGTATCTTGCATCACGTTGTTCTTCTCTTCTAATTTGAGATGCCAGGGACTAAACTTGGGGCCTTACATTCTTAGGTAAGTGGGAAGGAGAGCTAGAAGGAAACAGGTTTCATCTGACATAGTTATATCCATTATGCCATTTTTCTTGCTTTCATACTTTGGAGATAATTGGCAGCATAGAAGATCTTGTAGGAGATCTTTGTACAGAGTGCTCTTGCTTCTGGCTTCTAGCCATGTGACAGTCTTCCTTTTTGTATTATATTTCACTTCGATTCCACTCCTTCAGTGATATAACTGCATTATACCTGAAGCTTAAATATTGTACTATGTCAATATGTGTCTGGAAATGGTTTTTAATCCATAAAAGCTCATGCTAAAATAAATAAATCTGTTTCTATACTACAGGAATCCCTTTGTTCCCCTCTGTTTGTTCTGTGGGACTGTCAGCTTCCCATGTTTTCTCATCTCTGTTTTTTGTCATCAAAGGAAAGATGTGCTCCGCGAAGGTGGGAAGATCTACAAATGTCATTTCCCCTTGTTCTTTTTTCAAGAACAAGAGAAATGGAGTATGCAAGGTTTTTTGCAAATCAAATTCCACTAGGTTATGCCCTTTTTATGAAGAGTCTGAAGTTTTAATTTGCTCTGGTGTGGATTTTAAATGCATTTTAGTTTTTAAATAAAGCAGATAGCTGACAGTAAACATTTCTTGGTCATCTGAGGTAGATTAGGAGATTCTGGTGTTCATAAATATCATTTTCTAAAAATGTTTTGACAGATACAGTCTTCACTGACATTGTCCCAATAATGTTAAAGTGGCCTGCAAGAGACTCTGAGAACTAGTGCAAGGTTAGCACATGTGTGTTTGCTGTGCAGAACAGGTGGGGAAGGCTGAACATTTGCACGCCTTTTTTCCCCTTTGCACACTCCTATATAGAGGTTTATGCTTATCCATTAATGTTTTAGTCATAATACATAGAAATAATATAATTGGAAATGGAAATGATATAATTGAATATGATATAACTTGACATGACTCTGTGGTTGACTTCTACTGGATGCTAGTCATAAAATCACACTGGAGGACCAAGGGATTCCTAGACAAATGTTCTCTCTAGAAATCTTAAGGTCTTCCAGGATGAATGGAGGAATCACACTGGAGGGCCCAGAGATTCGTAGAATAATTTAGTTAAATCTGTGAATAATCAAATCCATAAAAGTCAAAACCACAAATGTAAAGTGATGCATGTAGTTAATCTTTCCTCTGTTATTAATGTATCATTTCAAGGAGTCAGAGATGATTTTTTAAGGTGGTTTCACAAACTTTACAGTGATTTTGTGCAAGTCTTGTGCTGTATCTACTAGTACATTCCAACCTCTGTTACCTGTGAACATTAGATTTCTGGCTCGGTAAAATAATATTAACACAGGCATGCACTTCTAAACTATGGTTTGCTTATTTATTTTTGAGAATTCAAATCATGCTTTGATGTAATGTCTGAACTCATTTGCCTGGTTTAAGTGTAATCCCAAACCAGTATTTACTGTTGCATCAGTGAATACCATGTTTCCCTCTCACCCAACAAGGCCATGACGAATAAAGGTTCTCTGTTAAAGTTTGTTATTTTGTCCCAAATGGAGAAAAAACTTTGATGAGTTTTAGCTGTGGTTTGCCCAAATAGGAAAAGAAACTATGATTTACACAAAGCACAGTTTTGACCATTTTAGAAGGGCTATACTGGAGAGAATTCATAAGTACAAAGTTTATTCTTATTCATGCAGAAAATATGGAAGCAGAAGCAGATCTTTGATCTTTATAGCTCTGTATTGTCACATTTGATTGATTATGGCTCTCAAAAGTTTCATGAAGGAATTTCCTTGTCTATTCTAGAGATTCCTTGAATCTGGAATCTACTGCAAATTAGGTGCTTGTTGTATTTATGATGATCATCCATGCGCTAAGGAGCCCCCGGTGGTGCAGTGGGTTAAACCACTGTGCCGGCAGGACTGAAGACCGACAGGTCGCAGGTTCGAATCCGGGGAGAGGCGGATGAGCTCCCTCTATCAACTCTAGCTCCTCATGCAGGGACATGAGGGAGGCCTCCCACAAGGATGATAAAACATCAAATCATCTGGGCATCCCCTTGGCAACGTCCTTGCAGACGGCCAATTCTCTCACACCAGAAGCGACTTGCAGTTTCTTAGGTCGCTCCTGACACGACCAAAAAATCCATTCGCTACCCTTTACTCATTTATGAGCACAACAAATCACATGATCCTTGGTTTTTCAGAAGTGACTGGAGTGGGTACCGATGGCCAACTGTATATTGATAATGCTAAGAAATTTGTTATGGTATATAAAGTAATAATCCTGTTTGTTTATTTATTTATTTATTTATTTATTTATTTATTTATAACATTTATATTTTGCCCTTATCACCCCTAAGGGGACTCAGGGCGGAGCAAAGCATATTTACAGCAATCACACATACCTTGCATCGATGCCAGAACAAGAATTCATTATATGCATACATAAACATTAAAACATTTATCTCAATATTAAAATAATCTTGGTGACCTGCGTCAAATGTAATTGGCCTGGTAAAGTTTCCTAAAATCTCCCTTGGCCCATGAAGTTATACAAATAATTGAAATACATGAACATGGTACAAATACATGTTCTTCAGTTCACTTATAATAATTTGCAGTGCTAATGTGAGAAGAGATGCTTTTGCACATCTGATGTGGAATTAGAAATGGAATGAGTAGATTTATATGAAGCATCTTTCTGAAATCGTTGTATGGGTAACTGCTTCACCCAGTGGAAAATGAAGGTATTACCCATCTCTGACTGTGGAATCAAAAATAAAAATTAAGGCTGGGTACATTAAAACAAATAAATACAAAATTAGAAAGAGTAATAATTTTAATTGTGAAGTGATGGAATGGTGTTTTCACTTAACATCTGAGCTTTATTTGCTTCTTCATATTTTCCTGTTTTGTTTTCTGCAGGGTGACTTCACTTGGAATAGTATGTCGGGGCGCAGTGTTCGACTCAAATCTGTTCCTGTCCAAAGTCTTTCAGAATTGGAGCGTGCCCGCCTACAGGAAGTGGCTTTTTATCAGTTGCAGCAGGACTGTGACCTAGGATGTCAGATAACTATTCCCAAAGGTAAGGATGGACCCTCAGACTTCTAAGGAAAGTGGCAATTTTGTTGAAATGCTAAAAAGCAAACCACAGAGGGCTTGTTTTTAGTAATTTCTATTGATGATTTAAAGTTATTTGTCTGTCACCATTTTTATTTTAGCTACACACTTTCCCAGTTTATTTGACATCAATGTTCTGGCCATGATTATTCTGTTTCTTCAGATCTTAACATTAAGCTCCCTTCTACAGATCTGAATAAAATTCCACATTATCTGCTTTGAACTGGAATATATGGCTATGTGGACTCAGATATCCCAGTTTACAGCAGATATTGTGGGATTTTCCACCTTGATGTTCTGGGTTATATGCCTATGTGGAAGGGCCCCTAGATACATATCTATATAAATAAAAATGTAATGTTTGTTTGTGGGATTAACATAACTCAAAAACCACTGGATGAATTGACACCAAATTTGGACACAATATACCTATTAGGCCAACAAGTAACCATCACTCCTAAAAACACTGAAAAACACAGCAGAAGAGACTTTAAAAATAAAAAAATAAAAATACACTAATGTATGCACAAAAACAGACACATATATATGCAAACACACATACATACACATATACAGAAATATATACACACAGATATATACACACAAAACACATATACACAGACTGGACCACAGCAATGCATGGCAGGGGACAGCTAGTTGTGCAATAAGTGAATCAAAAGGTTGCTCAAAGAGAACTGGTTACTTTCTGCATGTTCATGGGTAGGTCCAGGTTGAGGAAGGGGTAGTTAGTAATAACTCCAGGTCAATCTTGGGCAGCCCTTAAAAGAGTTGAACAGATGCACAAAAAATGCCTATATAGTCCCAAATCCACCACCAACAATTGTTTAAAAAACCAGTAGCAACCTCCCAGCTTTGGGAATGAAAAATGCCTATAGCAAGCATGAACATGAATTCAGGCTGTGTATAGGAGAAGGGTGGCTATCAGCTTAAAAATGATTGGAAATATAAGGGATGTTAGGAAAATGAGTCATATGTATCCCATGTGCGGCTGAGAGGTGTTACATGTGTGAATACCTTACTTGAGATAATCCTGGGGCCTATTTCTGACATTCACCATCACACAGTTTTGCCCTTGCATGCTTCCCTTCCTACCTAGGATTGAAGATTCCAGAATTCCACAAACAAAACTTTACCAGAGCATATGGCTGTTATTTCACTTGTTTTCTTGTGATCCTTTAGGAAATATTATGCTAACCACTGTGGACAAAAGGATAGCCCTCTGCCTGACTTGGCAGGGCCCTCCTTACATAAAATCACACATACCTTGCATCTGAGTTATGTGAACTTTGGTACTGTCGGAGCTTAAGGCTATTTGACTTGTGAAAAAAGGTGAAGCTAGAACAATTGAGGTCCAAGCAAAAACAGTAAAAGCAAGCTTTATTTGAGAAAACACAGCATCTACTAACATTGTTTTAGGGCTCTTCTAGAGGTCATGAAATAGCCACATTATGAATCAGAGCCATTTATAGTGCTGTAAAGATTTAAGGGATTTTGTAGTCCTCTTATCCTTTCAAGATGCCATGTCTAAAATATGTTTGGCCTCTGATAGCATCACCTAAGAAGGAGAAGAGATTCTAAACTGAGTAAACTACCCTTAAATAAGCAAGACATAATTGTGATACTGCCCCCATAGGAAGAGCAGTTGTAATTCCATCATCATATAACCCTATTCTCTTTTCCATTAGCATAAATTTATGTTAGAAGTATATTTTCCAGGGAACATTTGGTGCTGATGAAGGCAAGTTGTAATGTATTTTTTTACTGACAGTATTTACTGTAGTGATGGGGAACATGTGCTCCGCTCAATGTTGTACTGCAAGACCCATTATTCATTACCATTTGTGGTATTATCTCCTGGGACTGTAGTTTAACAACATCTGGAGAGGTAGCCTTAGTTTAGCAGATCAGTCACTTCATTTTTAAAGGCCTTTTAAAGTGATACAATGTGAATGATAGTAACAGTGAGGAAAATAGTAACAATAATGTCTATGTGAGTTCAAGCTTGATACATATAAAATTGCTAGCTTCAAAGTTTTAAATAAATAGCTAGTTCATTGTAGTTTCAGTGGTGTTAAATACTTATCAAAAATATCCATCTTTTTTCTCCTCCTGTTCTTCCTTTTAGATACATTGTTGCAGCTTTTTAGAAAAGTACTTTAAAAGGCATCATTTGAAGAAAAAATGGTAAAAAGCAGGTGCAAAAAATTTAAAATATATAAAACATTTTAAGGTAATCTGCAAAATATAAAACCATGTACTTTTATTGGTTCAAGCAAGCATCCTTAGATACTGAAGCTATAATTTTGCATTTCACATCCATGATCCAACAAAGAAGGCCATCTCCTTTTTCCCTGTTTCTCTCGTTATTTGGACTGAAAGGAGGAAAGTAGATGTCAGTCTCTTGGCAAGTGTATATATAGAGCTTTAAATAATGTATTGAATTCAGACAGAAAGTATATTTTAATTTGTCTGTATGGTTATCCTTTTTGGCAATTGAATGTTTTGCCTTATATGTTGGAAACCGCCGTGAGTCCCCTTGGGGAGATAGGGCGGTATATAAATAAAGTTGTTGTTGTTATTATTATTATTATTATTATTATTATTATTATTATTATTATATTACATCCCTACAGTGGCTATTAAAGCTGGTATTACATGCATTCCATCGGTTGCTTCGTATTGCATTAACTGCAGCTTCTTCTTTGTTGGCTTCAAGAATGGTCTTGCTTAGAGTGCACTGCAGCAATCTAAACAAGCAACTAGTATTAAATGAACAAGTGAGGTCAGGTTATCCATGTTCAGAAAAGGTTGGATCTATTGAGCCAGTGGAAACCACCCCCAGGCAGCCCAAGCAACAAAATCTACCTAGGTCTCTAGCCACAAGAATGGATTCAAAATTATTTTAAGCTATGCAACTGTTCCAGGGAGCTCCTTCAAGTTGCTTCTCTTGGATGAATCATTGCATAGAGCCTTTATTATTAAAGAGCATAACCTTTTAGAGAAGAGCAAAAAAAAAAAAAACCCTTTACAGCAGAATCTCCTCTTGTAGCATACAACCAAATATAATTATTCTAAGCAGTGGTTTCAATTGTTAGACTGAATAACCAGCAATCTCCGATCTGTCAGGAAAACAGAGATTTGCCAGTGCATAAAAACAGAGGATTTTTAGAAGCGTTTTATCAGTGCCCAAGAAAGGGTACTCTCCCATAAAACAAATTGTTTCATATAATGCACGCAAGAGACAAAAATGAAGTAGACTTTGATTAAAATAACATATTTGGTTTACTCATAACTTCAATGTGTTCAGCATACACAGGTTCAAAAACCTATTAGTCCAGTTTCAAATATCTTTGAGGTGGTTCCCTGTGCCAGCCATCCAGGACATCTCTCTTGTAACAAAACAGCTATCACCAGGTCACATAGTCAAAAGGAGTGGGGAGCATGTGGTCTGCAGCCCTTTTTATAACTTCTCTGAAACTATAGAGTAAAGGAAACTGCACACCAGAACATACAAACAGTAAGTAACAAGATCATAGATAAGCAGATTGCTAGAGAAGGCTTGATGAAGGTTCTCATTTCCAACATTAATTTTGTTATGTGTCTTAGATTCCATTATTCTGCAGTCATCCTCATTTGATAACTGTGCCACCTTCAGTCTAGCATTTGTCCCGTTTGTTTCTTCTCTCATAGATGAGCTGCAAACCAAGGGAAATTATGAGCTCCACAGTGCCAGAGTGGGCTTGTGGGAGTGACTTTATAAACAGCCTGAAGCCTCAACCAAGCACAAAAGTCTGATGATTCTGTTTCATGCTCTGTGTTATTTATGAAGTGGCTTATTTGTTTGTATAGCTTTCATTTACTACTGCCCATAACCTCTGTGCTAGCTGAAAGTATGCAAAGATCCTGACGAGAAGTGATATTATGTGTTATTCTCCTTTGTTTGTTCCTCTTTCTGAGTAAGATGCTTTTTTTCCTTTAATATTTTACTTGTAGGTTGACAATCAAAATTAGAGTGATTGATCAATACTGAACCTCTAGTAAATAAAAAGGATAATCTTGAAGGAGGATTTGATTTAACTGAGCAGAAAGGAATTTGATATTCTGAACCTTTAGTATACTATTTTTGGTTTTGTGCCCAGTATGTTTCTATTCAGCTGTGAATAAAAATGGGAATGAGCTTTCTGCTTGTGTTTATTTTGGCAAGGAGAAGCTTTTCAGAGCTTTGTTTACATTGCTCTTTGTTGTCTTTAATTGCCTATTTGTCTTCTACATAGAGATTGACTACTTTTAAATTATTTTTGTGCTTTTTAAATAGTTGCTCGTCTTTTGTATTTAATCACTAACTATGCTGCTAAAGTATCTCAGTTTTAGGTTCTTATGGGTTTTTTCGGGCTATAGGGCCATGTTCTAGAGGCATTTCTCCTGACGTTTCGCCTGCATCTATGGCAAGCATCCTCAGAGGTAGTGAGGTCTGTTGGAATTAGGACAATGGGTTTATATATCTGTGGAATGGCTGGGGTGGGGCAAGGAGCTCTTCCCTGCTGGAGCTAGATTCTGGCTACCAGTATTAAAAAACTCTAAAATTACAACAGCAAAACAGCACTGAGGAAACAACCAGGCACATCTTAACACCTCTCAACAGGGGATTTTCCCAGGCTCAGCCAGGTCTTCAAATGCTAATGAAAATGGTCAGTTGAAACATTCACACCTAGCTCCGGCAGGGAAGAGCTCCTTGCCCCACCCCAGCCATTCCACAGATATATAAACCCATTGTCCTAATTCCAACAGACCTCACTACCTCTGAAGGTGCTTGCCATAGATGCAGGCGAAACGTCAAGAGAAATGCCTCTAGAACCTGGCCCTATAGCCTGAAAAAACCCACAAGAACCTAGTGATTCCAGCCATGAAAGCCTTCGACAATATATCTCAGTTTTTCCTACAGAATGTAGAAAGCATCCATCTAAATGTCAGTAGATCCTTCTCCCAGTTTTAGCATCACTTAGCAAATGGTGCCCGGCTTTAAAAAATGAAAATTAAATTAGATGCAAAGGCTGCATTCCTGATGAATAGATCCAGTTAGGGAAGCCACAGCCCAGAATCTGCAGTACCTGAGTGTGACTGTTGAGATAGGGTAACTGGGAGGTTTCTTATTTATAGGGTGACCATAAGTTCAGGTCAACTTGAAAGCAGTTAACAACAATTATATTAAGAGCTTGGGAAAAGTTCATAATTGTGCATCACTATTTCCAGAACTTTAGCCAAATGGCCCTTACACACGGCCCTATATCCCAGAATATTTAGGCAGAAAATCCCACAATATTTGCTTTGAACTGGGTTATTTGAGTCCACGCTCTGATAATGTGGGATTTTTTGCCTTGATATTCTGGGATATAGGATTGTGTGGAAGGGCCATTGATGAAAATGAATTTGACACCCCTGCCATAAAGAGATTGGAATAGAACATTAGTCATGAGGCTGAAAAAGCATTGTTTCTCTCAGAATAGACTAAAATAGAATAGAATTGCCATAGACAAACTTTAGCAACTCTATCTAGTACTCCCAAGTGAGCCAACCATATGGTGTCACTATTCAAACCATGGTGTATACAATTTTCCTAGGTTCATATAATCCAATATAGATAAAGTAATAATTGAAGTGATTTTCAGAAAGAGTTCTGAAGTTGTTTCATTTCTTGTGAATATGTTGTGCATGGAGCTTCACAGGTCTCAGGTGTATTAAAGCAGACCTATAGGTGGCATAGTTTGAATTTCTATAGTTATGAGAAAAGGGTGGTTTGAAGAGACATTGATAGATTCCATATAGGCCGTAATTGCTTTTATGGGTACAATCTGTTCTTTCTTCTTTTGAGATTAGTATAATTTGGCTGTGTATTGTTAAAATCTATCAAATGGGGAAAGCTAGTAAACACTCCCTATTAGCCATTCTAGTAAACACTCCCTATTAGCCATATTGGCCGGAAGTAGAAATGGAAAAATAAACCGAAGAGTTTCACTTCCTACACTGTAGTCTTCCAAGTTTTTTTTTCTTTTTGTTTACAAAGTGATCAAATATGACAGAAACGGAATGGTTGAAGAAGGGTCCCAAGCATCTTACTGTTTGCAACTAGTTAATGGCCTATTGCACTATAATCAAGTAAAATTACATTGTTTAATCAATCAGTTCATTAGTTAATAATTTGGTTTTTTATTATTAAGAAGTGTTCATGACATATTGGACAAACAGATAGCTAGACAGCCATGCAGATGTGTGCATGCATAAAGCCAGCCTATCTGTCCAATATAAATTCTTGTAAAACACTGCAAACACCATTTCAGAAGAGCAATTTTCTCCCAGGTATGAAAATAGGAGGTGACTCTTTTATACATATATCATGTAAAAACTGGGAACATACAGTTTTATAAATATTGTGAGTTTTCCCCCAGTTGAACTATGTTGAAATGGAATAGATAATTTTCCAGATGTTCTTCAATTAGATGGGTTTTGTTAATCTCTTATTTGCCTGTTGTAGAGATAACAAAAAGGAGAATAAAGATAAAGAACCAGCTATACAACCTGAAGAACATCTCCATAGAATTTAAACATAATATGTGAAAACAGATTTCTTCTGTCAATCTCAATTTGCCAATAGCGAGAAGAACTCTAGAGTGATGCCAAAAACATTTTTGAGGAGGAAAACAAAAAGACATTATCTGCATCCAAGGAGAAAGGGATGCCCCAGTGGGTGGTGGCAGATAGGACAGATGAGAAGCTTTTCCTTGTTCATTGCATTATAGTCAACACAATGATCCAAAAACAAATAGGATAGTCTTTCACTAGCCATCACTAATTCCAGCCACTG
This sequence comes from Anolis sagrei, assembly GCF_037176765.1. Taxonomy (NCBI): domain Eukaryota; kingdom Metazoa; phylum Chordata; class Lepidosauria; order Squamata; family Anolidae; genus Anolis; species Anolis sagrei. The sequence continues at coordinate 92,834,537 of NC_090023.1, forward strand.
AGTTCTTTTTAGGTTCAGGTAATTCAATTTGCCCAAGAAAAACCTGTCTCATCCATGGAAAACAATGAATTTCCATGACTGAACAGGATACTAGTCCAACACACAAACTACTGTTGTAGGAAACTTGTTTGAGTGCTTAAATGTGTTGTTTTTATTTTTAAAATCTGTATGATAGTGATATGATATTAATATCCTTGCTAAATGGGTAGACCTAGAGGTGCGGTTGAACTCCAACTACCATTATCCTTTATTACTGGCAATGTGAGTGGGGGCTGATGAGAGCTGGAGTACAAATCATCAGGAAAGACACAGGCCCTTCCCCCATGTGCCTATCAGAACTAATCAAATGAGTGTATTTCAGGGTTATAAAAATGGGGAGTTCCAGTCTTATGGGTGGGTTTACTTTAGTTGCTTTTAATGTTGTTTTTCCCAAAGTGTAGTACACTCTCTTTTTTTTATATGAAATAATTTTATCTGGTTATGTTTTACTTAAAAGCAAAACAGACGTAAGAACTAGTATCATACATTATTTGAATTTTTGGAACCTTTCTATGGAATATAGTTTTCCTCCCAAGCACTTTTAATCAGCTTTGTTTTGAAAGACTGAGAATTATGCAAAGCCAAGAAAGCTTCAGCCATGAGATTTTCCTTTATATAAAATAAAAATACTAAATAAAGCTACAGTGGAAAGAAAATGCTCAATGGGGGCAATCTTGTCCACTGTGGCTTTTGACTTCACCATCAAGGGAGTCTTCGTGTATAACGGAACCAGCATAATACTGATGTCTACAGTATTAGACAGAAATCTTACAAAAATTAAATATCTTACTCCCGTCATAAGGGAGAAAGCCTTTATCGTTGATTCTCCATAGAAACAGATGCTGAATGCTATGACGTTTAAGGCATTCATTTATGCTGTACCACAAGACCCTGCCTTACATTCATTTGCAAAGAGAATGAGTATAAAGGAGATCCAGATCTATTTGTAGACAGTCAAGAATTCCTGACTCCATTTCTTCCTAGCAGCAGGGTTGTAATTTTATTGGAAAGGACAACACTCCATTCATTTCTGGGCACTGAAACATATTCCTGGGATCAAAATGCTGTATTCTTAGAGTATATCTTCTAATGTAATTCTTAGGGTATATCTTCCATGGCTCCAGGGTTTTGATGGGTTGAATGCCAAGTAAGATGGCTGCTTAATTGTTTTTATCTCCACCTGCTAGTATATGAGAAATAAAATGATTGCTTACATGACTTCCATTTTGATCTAGAACTAGAATATGAACCAGTAGATTCAAATTACAAGACAAGAGTTTTCACCTAAACGTTAGGAAGAACTTTGACAGGGCAATAAACTGCCTTGAAGAAAATCATTTCCTTTGACTATCTCATTCTTCTCTCTACACCACCACTAGTTCTGCTTTTCACTCAATTATCCTTCTTTATTCTGTCGTGATAAAACACACCCATCATTATGGAAGCTGTTGGAAGAATTTTCCCTTCCCCATTTTTCTTCTTCTGAAAACTCTGAGGTTTACTTGAATGTGCACACACTTCCGTCTTCTCTTTTTTTGCTGTAGTCCTCCCAGCACTTACTACTAGGATATCTAACATCTCTGTAGCCATGGTAGGCTTCAGATACTGGAGTTGTTTAAACTTTTATTTTTATCACAAGAAACGTATTTTGAATTAATCAAATATTTCCTCTCTGTGATACATCTAGGAATAGATAATATTTACAATCTAGCATGGAAAAATTAATTGTATTTTTTCAAAATCCTTGATCTAATCAAATTGCCATGTTTCTGCACATATGAATGAAGGACAGTTTTATTCTGTGTTAGCACTTTTCCAGAATAAAATATTTTATTATATTTTATTCAAACAATTAGCCAACACCTGTAGGGAAAAGGTCCGCAAGGCTAAAGCACAAAATGAGCTCAGGCTTGCCAGGGACATTAAAAACAATAAAAAGGGCTTCTATTCTTATGTCAGTAGAAAAAGGAAAAACAAGGAGGCGATAGGACCTCTTCGCGGAGAAGATGGGGCAATGCTGACAGGGGACAGGGAAAAGGCAGAACTACTTAATGCCTTCTTTGCCTCGGTCTTCTCACAAAAAGAGAGTCTTCAACCTCAGCAAGATGGAGTGGATGAGGGATTGGAGGACATCCAACCCCAAATTGGGAAAGAAGTCGTCCAGGAATACCTGGCCGCTCTTAATGAGTTCAAGTCCCCAGGGCCAGATCAACTACACCCCAGAGTATTGAAGGAACTAGCGGAAGTCATTTCGGAACCATTGGCAACCATCTTTGAGAGTTCTTGGAGAATGGGAGAAGTTCCAGCAGATTGGAGGAGGGCCAATGTGGTCCCAATCTTCAAGAAGGGAAAAAAGGATGACCCAAACAACTACCGTCCGGTCAGCCTCACGTCGATACCGGGCAAGATTTTGGAAAAGATTGTTAAGGAAGCGGTCTGCAAACACTTAGAAACAAATGCAGTCATCGCTAATAGTCAACATGGATTTATCAAAAACAAGTCATGCCAGACTAATCTGATCTCTTTCTTCGATAGAGTTACAAGCTGGGTAGATGCGGGGAATGCCGTGGATGTAGCGTACCTGGATTTCAGTAAGGCCTTTGACAGGGTCCCCCATGACCTTCTGGCAAGGAAACTAGTCCAATGTGGGCTAGGCAAAACTACGGTGAGGTGGATCTGTAATTGGTTAAGTGGACGAACACAGAGAGTGCTCACTAATGCTTCCTCCTCATCTTGGAAAGAAGTGACGAGCGGAGTGCCGCAGGGTTCCGTCCTGGGCCCGGTCCTGTTCAACATCTTTATTAATGACTTAGATGAAGGGCTAGAAGGCATGATCATCAAGTTTGCAGACGACACCAAATTGGGAGGGATAGCCAATAGTCCAGAGGACAGGAGCAGAATTCAAAACGATCTTGACAGATTAGAGAGATGGGCCAAAACTAACAAAATGAAGTTCAACAGTGACAAATGCAAGATACTCCACTTTGGCAGAAAAAATGAAATGCAAAGATACAGAATGGGGGACGCCTGGCTCGAGAGCAGTACGTGTGAAAAAGATCTTGGAGTCCTCGTGGACAACAAGTTAAACATGAGCCAACAATGTGATGTGGCGGCAAAAAAAGCCAATGGGATTTTGGCCTGCATCAATAGGAGCATAGTGTCTAGATCTAAGGAAGTAATGCTACCCCTCTATTCTGCTTTAGTTAGACCACATCTGGAATATTGTGTCCAATTCTGGGCACCACAATTCAAGAGAGATATTGACAAGCTGGAATGTGTCCAGAGGAGGGCGACTAAAATTATCAAGGGTCTGGAGAACAAGCCCTATGAGGAGCGGCTTAAGGAGCTGGGCATGTTTAGCCTGAAGAAGAGAAGGCTGAGAGGAGATATGATAGCCATGTATAAATATGTGAGAGGAAGCCACAGGGAGGAGGGAGCAAGCTTGTTTTCTGCTTCCTTGGAGACTAGGACGCGGAACAATGGCTTCAAACTACAAGAGAGGAGATTCCATCTGAACATTAGGAAGAACTTCCTGACTGTGAGAGCCGTTCAGCAGTGGAACTCTCTGCCCCGGAGTGTGGTGGAGGCTCCTTCTTTGGAAGCTTTTAAGCAGAGGCTGGATGGCCATCTGTCAGGGGTGATTTGAATGCAATATTCCTGCTTCTTGGCAGGGGGTTGGACTGGATGGCCCATGAGGTCTCTTCCAACTCTTTGATTCTATGATTCTATTTCCCATTTAAGAAAAGTAAAGGCTACCAGTGTAAAGGCAATAACTGCCTCCTAGAGATAACAGCAGACACTTTTCAAATGGATTATTTTGAAAATGAAGCACTTTCTAAAAGTTCTAAAAAAAACCAAAAAACAAAATGGAGTTGTGAGTTCCTATAAAGTTTTGTATATGCATTTTACTCAAATTGCCTTATCTTTATGTCAAATTTTACTCTGTTGTTAGTATTGCAGGTATTTATCTCCAGATTTCATACCCAGGTCAGATATTGGATTCAAAGACCACATTGCTTTAATTTTTCAGTGGCAGTAGGATTGCATAACTTTTTCAAAATAGAGGAAGGGAAGTTAAAATCAGATAAATAAATTATCTTTTTAGTGATGGGTAGTGAATCCATGAGTTTCTTGTGCAGCCAAATTTCCCAGTAATTCATTTAAAGATCTTTTTCTAAAAGAAACAAAACTGGGAAACTGAGTGGAATTTATTGGCTGAAGCTCTTGGCATTTCCTGTTGCCTTTTGTTTATGCATTACATTTGGGACAGATTCTGATGTTGTCAGAATATTCTTGAGCAGTCAACATACAATAGAACAATCATTGCATGTCTACATGCTCATGTTAAGCAGTTTATAATCCTAAAACCAATTACAGTACTTTAATTTTTGAAAGAATTATATTGGCCATGAGAGTGCTTTTAGCATTTCTGTATGCTAGAAGCTAGTATGATTTCACGTTGATTTTTTTACATCACATCCTAAATCTCCTTAGAACTGTTCCTTCTAAAAAAAAATAATACTGTGTTCACTAGTGTCAACTCTTATCTCAGAATTCATTGGGATAGTTATTAATGTGTAAATAATAATAGTATGAAAATAAATAGTGCTAACTCTATTTCTAAAACTTCAATGCCATTTTATGGTATTGGAACATTGTATAGGCCAAATCCCCCTTTCTTGGCCACAGTGGTGGATTTCTGCTCTGAGGAATGTTGGAGGAAACGTTCTGGATCCTTGTCAGTCTGGATTCCAGACTTCATTTTGAACTGAAATGACGCTAGTCACCTGAAACAGATGACCAGAAATGTTCAGGAAGAGAGAAGCATGTTAAGTCTAGTGAATTCGTTTAAAGTGGGTGGTATTGGTAAGGAAGGCATGCAGCAGGATGAGAGCACTCCAGAGGGTGTTCTTTTGGCATAAGGACATGGCAAGCCACTTCATCCTTATGCCCAGAGGATGGGAAAAATTTGGAGGGCCGGCATCAGGAGAGGCGTAGCCCCGTCCTGATGCCGAGAGAAGCCTGGCCTGGGGGAAGAGGCACACAGGGGCCAAGGGAGCTCCAAACCCCCACCACCACCCTTCTCCTGCCTATCCTCCTGGTGTTAGGATGAAGTGAGGCCCCATCTTGATTCTGGCAGAAGGGAGAGGCAGACAGGAGATGAGGGAGTTCCAGAGCCTCAGCCTCTTCACAGCATAAGGATGGGGCGAGCAGCTCCATCCTTATGCTGAGAGGAAAGCCAGAGGGTGATCTATCCTTATGCTGGGAGGAAAGCCAGAGAGTGATCTGGCGCTACCCCCCTGCCCTTGCTTCTCCAGCCCCTTGCCCCACTAGTCCCCCTCGCCCCACCTCCTCATGGACCCGTCCCTCCTAACCCAGCCCTCCAACCCAGCCCTTCTAGCCATGCGACCCCAGGGCAAAAAAAATTGCCCAGGCCTGGTTTACTGTGTCCTAATAATTTTGTGATTGAATTTCACCCGTGGCCTGCTATGGAAGATGATTTAGGAATGCAAGTTAATCCTGAACATTATGACCTGACCACTGATATTTTTGGAGATATTATTGACTTTACAAAAATAACCTGTGGCTTCAAATAAGTTTCAAAATTCAGCTGAGGGTGTGTTTATGTCCTTTGATGTCCTGAAGACACTGACCTACAGTTGGATGACTTTCTTTTGTATTAATCTAACCATCCACTGATAGATAGATAGATAGATAGATAGATAGATAGATAGAATCATTTCTCATTATTTTTTTACTGGAATCCTCTTTACATTGTTTTGCAGGAGAAAAGTATGTCTTTGCATATAAATACTTGTTATTCATTTTTATTTACATATGTTCCCCACTATTCCTCCAGTGTGTTCAAAGTAGCACTTTTTGCTCCCCTTCTGCTTGCTTTATTCTCATAATAGGTCACTCTTCCCAATGGGTTTCATGACTGTTGCCACTTACACTTTGCAAGAGCCAAAGATCCCTCTACAAAAGGCAGTGTAGATTGTCTGTCCTTCCACAAGTCTGAAGTATTACTATATGGTAGATAGATGTTTCCGCTGTGTCTTTGTATGGATAGCCATACTGTGTGCTGCAGTTGGAGCTAGTGAGAGTTATTTTAAAGAATTAATTGATTATGGTTCCAGGGTGTGTCAGAGTCATGTTCCTCAAAACGATTTGGAACACCTCTTAGTTCCTTTAAAGCAGTGGTTCCCAACCTGTGGTCCGTGGACCACCAGTGGTCTGCAAGAACAGAAATATGGCCTCACTGTTACTACACCTGTGGACAAGAGTGACTAGTCTTGCGAAACCCTCTTATAGTGCTGGCCGAGGCTTATTAAATATGACTTTCTGTGGCCGAGCAGATGGCAACTGCTGGATGTCATATGTTCTGTATTAGAATCTAGAGCTGATGTGGTATATCCAATGCAATTTTATGAATCAGCACCCCAAATAACCAAACCAAATCTAAAGTTGACCACAAACTGATTTGTAACCCTTTTGGTACTAATCTTGGAGAGTGATCCCTGGTCAAGGTGGTCCCTGGTCAAAGTGGTCCTTGGTCAAAAAAAGGTTGGGAACTACTTCTTTAAAACATTTAAATATGACCCTTTGTCTTTGGCCTGTGGTAAAAACCTACCCCAGGCAATTAATATGTGTCATAAATAAGGGCAGAAATGCAAGACTGCAGAAGGATGCGATGATTAGTGAAATAGCGAGAGGCATGGATTTTCACCAAGTACTAGGCTAGAATTCCCAGTTTCGCAGATCTTCATGTTTCTCTGCAGCCACACATCTCTCAGCAGCTTATTCAGCCTTACACAGTACTAATGTTGTGTAAAATATTGCATGTGGCTTTGTGTACAGTACTGTAGTTTGAATCCATGGTTGGTTGAATTTGCAGATAATGCACTGCAACTATTGCAGACCCACTGTAAATATTTTAATGAATTTCTCTGTAGTAAGCACTGACAGCAAATTTTAAGAGTATTCCAAAATCACACCTTTCCCTCTAGTACCTGCAGTAACATTAATGATAATAATTTAGAAAGCAGTACAATTTATTGGAGCATAAACATTTGTAGAATATAATCACTTCAATAAATACATGAAGTGATAGCCTTATTTTCCAGATTAAAGATAATTTGTCTACACCCATACAGCATTTACACACATATTTGTAATGTTTTTGTTTTATAATCTCTGCATATCTAAAGCAAGTTGTTCTGCTCCACTGTCAGTTATGCCATACCTTTCATCTCATTCTTTCTTTTTAAATTTTTTTAAAAATTTATAGATGGACAAAAAAGGAAGAAATCATTACGAAAGAAACTGGATTCCCTTGGAAAGGAAAAAAACAAAGATAAAGGTACAGTAAAACATGTATCTATATAAACCGAAAACAACTGTATTACAAAATACAACAAAAATTACTATATAGATAGTATGCAATTTATTATTGTTGCAAGGCCTACTTCTTTACTTATGTAAATTTTCAGATGGCTAAGTTTTAAAAAAAAGTTTTAAGGATGTATTCCATCCTTTTGTACAAACCGAACAAGGGAAGCAAGTAAATTCATTAAAATAGATTTTAAGGTATAGTTTTGCCTCCATATCCACACATTTTGTATCCACGGATTCCACCATTTACGACTTGAAAATTCCAAAAAGGCAAATCTTGATTTTGCCATTTTATAAAAGAGACATCATTTTACAATGCTATTGTATATAAGGTCTTAAGCATCCACATACTTTAGTATTCATGGGGGTCCTGTAAACAAATACCAGCAGATGGTTGTGCATATAGTTGTGCGTGTATTTATACAAACACACACACACATCCCTTGAAGATGTAAATCTTTGAATTAAAAGAACAGGGATCCTCTGATATCCGTCTGTCACATACAAATCCATCTACAAAGCTAACAATCCCCCAAAGCAGGTTTTTAAACAGTGACAAGGACAAATGTGAGAAGCAGTGGGAAGAAAAGGTTCATATTGCTATTGGAAGCTTGATAGTATGACATTGGGTTTAAACATTTAAAAAATAGCAGCATTCATGTGTAACAACAACCATTTCAATCTTTCAATAATGTCTCGGTAAAAAATGGAATAAATTTCAAAAATGAATGTTTAATATCAATATTGCATTCCATCAGCAATCAATTCCAAAACGGTGGAAAGTGGACTACTAAAATATCTATGCTCTTCTTCTCAACAGTTAACCTACAATAGCAGTTCATATTATATTTTAAAGCTGCTTTGCAACTGAATATTTATTTGTGGCCTGCCCTATCTCCCCAAAGGGACTCAGGGTGGCTTCCAACATAATAAAGGCTAACATTTAATGCCTATATAAAACAGAAGTAACAAACAATATAATACATTACATAATGAATTAAAACAAGTGATTTAAGTAATTATAATTAAATAATCATCAATTAAGCTATAAATGCAGTATATAAGCAAGAAGGTTAGCATAGTGTAGTGGTTTACGTGAGGACTAAGAGCCCTTTGTAATGAATCCCTTACCTTACTAGTTGGCAAAAGTCTAAGGAAGTGGGCCTGGCGAAGCCATGGCATCCATTTTAGGAAAGGGAAACAGGGAGAAGCCATCTTAGGTTAGGTTTGCCTTGAGGGGGCATGTTCTAGTCTAGGAGGGAAAATCAGAAGGCTAGGATTGGTTAGAAAGATGGGGCCGGAGCCAAAGTGATCTAAAGGAAAAAAGTGACTTTTAAACTGAGGTTTGAGTTCCCAGTTTGCCAGTTTGGAGTTTGGAAAGGGTTGGAAGAAGAAGTTTGGGTTTTGAAGAAGAAGTTTGGCTCAGTCTTTTTGTAAAGTATTCAGGGTAGCCATAGAGAATATAGCTAGAATACTGTGTAGATCAGCACCTCGTTAGTGGTTTGTTCATTTCCTAAGGAAGTCTAGTTCAGGGTTTTGGCTAGATTCCTAAGGGGGAATTTTGGGAGTTACTTTCAGATATTCATTTCCTGAAGTAATTTTCTGTGTTGAAACTTTTAAGACTTGTAACCCAGAAGTTTTTAAGATCTTTACTCAAACGCAACCGCAAGCTTTTTATACCAGTATTTTACTGAAACCATTAAGCATTTGTACCTGAATATTTCAAGCCTGTTCAATAAACGTTCTTGTTATTTTTATCAACTTATACCAGCCTCAGTGTGAATACCTTTGTGGTCAAAGCATTATTCAAGTCAGCTTACATCCACCTCTAAGAAAACTATAGTGACACAGAGTGTGTTACTGAACAACCTCCCAATAATACCTCAGCCTCAATTCCAAGATTCCGAGATGACAAAGAGAGGAAAGGAAAAGGCCAGGGGCACTGCCAGAAAATTACCAATACAGACCAAACTTGGCACACAGAGCCCCCATGACCCACTCGACATCCTACTGCAGTTTGGAGGAGGATGAACCATGGATTATGGGACTTGCAGTACCATCACTCACATTCTGAGACCGCTGTTAACCTCATCCAATGACTGATCAGGACCAAACTTGGCACATAGACCTCTCATGACCCACTTAACGTCCTGGTGTGGTTTGGCCAGGGATGGACCATGGATTATGGGACTTGCAGTACCTTTGCTCAATTCTTGAGACCACTGCAACCCTCATCCAATTACCGATAAAAACCAAACTTGGCACACTGAGTCTCCATGACGCACTCTACATCCTGGTGCAGTTTGGAGGAGGATGCACCAAGGACGATGGGACTTGCAATACCTGCACTCCCTTCCTGAGACCATTACAACTGTCAACAATGATGGATCAGGACCACAATTCACACAGAGAGCCCGCATGACCCACTCTACATCCTGGTGCGGTTTGGAAGAATTTGACAATGGATGATGGGACTAGGAGTTCCTGAGACCACTGAGACCCTCGCCAACTTTCAAGGAGGACAGACCATGGATGATAGGACTTCAAGTACCTCCACTCCCTTCCCAAGACTGCTGCAACCCTCATCTAATGTCCGATTAAAACCAAACTTGGCACACAGAGCCCCCATGACCCACTCTACATCCTACTGTGGTTTGGAGTAGGGCATACCATGGATGATGGGACTTGAAGTACTTCTACTTGATTTCTGAGACTGCTGCGACCCTCAACAATGACTGAACAACACCAAACTTGGCACATAGATCTCTCATGACCCACTTTATGCCCTGGTGTGGTTTGACTGTGGATCGAGCATGGATTATGGGACTTGAAGTACCTTCGCTCAATTCCTGAGACCACTGCAACCATCATCCAATTTCCGATAAGGGCCAAACTTGGTACACCGGGTCTCCATGATGCACTCTACATCCTGGTGCAGTTTGGAGGATGATGCACCATGGACGATGGGACTTGCAGTACCTTCACTCACTTCGTGAAACCACTAAGACCCTCATCCAGTGACTGATGAAGACCAAACTTGGCACACAGAACCCCCATGGCCAACTCAACATTCTGGTGAGGTTTGGGGGAGAACAGACTATGGATGATGGGACTTCAAGTACCTCCACGCACTTACCAAGACTGCTGCAACCCTCATCTAATGACCAATCAAGACCCAACTTGGCACACAGAGTGCCCATGAGCGACTCTACATCCTGGTGCTGTTTGGAGAAGGATGGACAATGGATGATGGGACTTGCAGTACCTTCACTCCCTGAAACCACAGTGACACTCATCCAAATACCAAGAAAGATCAAACTTGGCACAGAGAGCCCCCATGGCCAACTCAACATTCTGGTGATGTTTGAGGGAGACTATGCATGATGGGACTTGCAGTACCTTAACTCACTTTCTGAGACCGCTGTGACCCTCATCCAATGACTGATCAAGACCAAACTTAGCACACAGAGCCCCCATGACCCACTCTCCATCCTGGTGCAATTTGGAGGAGGATGGACCATAGATGATGTGACTCGCAGTGCCTTCACTAACTTCCTGAGACCACTGCGAGCCATATAAATAACTGATAAAGACCAACCTTGATAAACAATTATTTTCTCTAATAACCCGGGCAGCGCCGGGTCCCCAGGCTAGTTATTGATACGGTGGCAGCAGAAATCTTTTGAAAAATCATGTTAAGTCTCTCATTTCCAGTGGTTCCCAGTTCCTAGCCTTTACATAGACAGTTGGTTCAACAACTATACTCCCTTTTGTGAGCTCTATATTTTTAGTGAGCTAGTCTGTAGTGACGTGGTGTCATTATTATAATTTGGTGGAGCAGCGTTGGGATTATTTTTATATATGTTTCCCCGGATATAAATTTAATTCAAAATCTTCTCTACTACTCGGCTGGATCATTATACCCTTCTACAAAGCCATGAACATCAAGGCAGATAACCCACAATATCTGCTTTGAACTAGGTTATCTGAGTCCACACTGTCATATAATTCAGTTCAATGTGGATTTTATACAGCTGTATGGAAGGGGCCTAAGACCCTGGAGCAGAGGGTTCACATCACCTCTCAGCCATGGAAACCCACTGGATGACCTTGGGTAGATCAGACTTTCTCATCCTCAGAGGAAGACAGAGGACAGCAAAGGAAGACTCATTCTAAATAAATCTTGCCAAGAAAATCCAATTGAGACCAATTTAGGATCACCATAACTCAGTAAGAACTTGAAGGCACGTATCAACAAAATACACAGGAAATTTTGGCCTGGTCCACAACTAGCTCTTTTTATGTTCTTATGAAGCACCACCAGATTAAATATGGTTGGTGGAGAAAACATGCTCTTTGCAAAATAGCTGGGTGTATGCTTTGTGTGTGCTGTGTATGGAGATGTTTGAAAAACCGACTGCCTTCTTAGCAAGATTATGCCCTCATTTTTCTTTGTGGGGTCTCTCTTTTGTACATTATGCCCAGTCACCTAAATAAACTGTTAGGATTTGGGTACACTGAAGTGACTTGATTCATCGTCAGCCCACGCTGTCCCAAACAAAATTCATAGTCTACCCTCAACCTCCTCCCCCCTTCAACCTTCCCCTTTATGCTTGACAGTGAGTAGAAAAATGTTCTCTTAGCTGCTCACAGAATTGTGTTTTTAACAAGCATTTCAGAAGTTTATTTTAAAGTGAATGCTTTCCATTGCCAGGCAACTTGTCCAAAACAAACATTCTGCTCTGTACGGCACAGCACATGTAGGCGTCCTTCCACAGATGTGTCTTGAGCATTCTCATTCTCAGTGACTTTCCTTTAATTCTGCATTCATACAACCATTGCTTTGCAGCTGTCTTGTTTTATGTGCTAAGCCTCTGATTTAATTCTTGGGTAGTGGTAAGGACGTATTAACTGAAAGATGAGGGAAGGAGGAAATTGGAAGATTTCCAAATCATGTCTCATAAATCCTTCTATGACATGATTTTTATGCTGATAAATAGCCACAAGCTCACAAACTTTTCTTTGTTAAGCAACCGGTGTCTTTAGACAGCTAACCTTACTAGAGAACTTAGTTGTTTTTTATGTATCCTTCTCTTCTTTACAGAAGGGAAGGGGGCACACCTGTGCAAAATTACATTCTTTCCTTCTGTAAACTAATAGAAGATTAAGTGTTCAGAGATGAAACCAACTCAATTATTATGGAAATAAAGTAGTTGGATCCAACATCCATTTTTCCTGGTGAAACAAAAGGGTACAGTAAAGTATTATCCTGAAACTCTATCACTACATAATAAAATAATATTTGTAAATAACTAAAAGGTAGTTGAAGGCAGATGAGTCATTGCATTGCAGTTATTTTTCTCTGCTTTGAATGGACAATACAAATGAATATCTTGTTTGTCACACCAGTAACGAAGAGCCATTCAATTTGGCTATGTGTTTTCATTGAATAGTTGCAGAACTGTTATTTTATAATACCTGGTGGAATGCTAGAGTTCCTTACCACATTCCATTGCTGGTTGTTTCCAGGAAAAAATGCACTGCTGTGAATAAATATTTGATTTTTCATTTATTATAACCAGAAAATAGATGTTCTTCTTCTATGTTTACTTTCTGCCCATTCTGTGTTAATATAAAGCATTTCTTGCAGTTTATGTTCAACTTGTTCCAACAGTAATTTCCACTGGTGATGTTAGCATGTAATTGCCTTTCCCATAGAGAGAGTAGAGTCCCACCGTGAATATAAAACAACATGTTCCTTAGTTCTTAGAAATGTTCTGTATTTCGATGCTGTTTAAATTGTAGGCATCTTTCATGCTCAGTTGGACAACAATCCTGTTATAATAACTTTGTAATTGTGTCACTTTAGCATTAACCAAAGCTAAAACAGGGTCTAAAATATGCGTTCACAATTGCATTAAGCAGGAGACTTAATGCAACCTTTCCCTCCAGATCAAAGTATTAGAATATAGTGGGGCAAGAAATAGAAATAATTTGTGATCAAGCTTTCCTTATTGAGAAATCCAAATTGAAATCTTTACCTTATTAACTATTGTGGTGCTTTTGTTGTTGACTTCCATCCTGAGTTTTATATGATTTCCATTTTTGCACACATAATGTCATAAATGTATATTTAAAGTTTAATCTGTCATTCACTGTTCAATAAATTGCATAAGCTTTGGGATTTTGCATTCTGTTTCATTCAATCTTTTTTGTTCTATCTTCAATTACACACTGACTTTTTGTTATTCATTATAATATCATTCAAAACATCTTCAACTGCCCATAGTTACTCAAATATAGTGCACCATTGATTGTAATGCACACTACAGTTTTGAGGTGCACATTAAAAACAAAAACAAAAAATTGCATACATTTTGGGTTTGTTCCCACCAAGGTGCAAGCAGAAGTAATTCCACCTGCAACCCCCGTTTGGTTTGGGTTTGTGCGTGTGGGGGGGGGGGGGTCTGCTTCTCCTTCATCTCTCAGCTAAGAAGAGACAAGAGAGAAGCCAACTGGGAAGGGAATAGGGCTTTCTGGTATCAGAAACACAGGAGAAAGGGAGAGGGGCTTTCTGATGCTTCTCTCACCTAGGAGAAGAAGGGGAAGCCGGCTGGTAGGGAAGTAGTGCCGCCCCCATCCTGAGACTGGCAAACCCAGCCTTGGCTTGGTGGAGAGGCATGGCTTCCCAACTGTCCTAATTCAGAAGCTGAATGAAGCCAGTTGGGGACCCCGCTTTGGGGCACAATTGTAATGTGCCATCGAATCTATTGTGCAGCCCACTTTTGCCAAGATCATTTAGCCAAAAAGGTGCATGTTACATTTGAGTAAATATGGTGTGTGGAGTGATAACACCTACCTTACAAGAGATTTAGCTAATTGTTGTCCAATGAAAATCTGGTATAACACTTTCTCAAACTTTCAAGATCATAGAGGTACACCAAGGAGATTTACAATGATGAGGATGCTTTCTATGGTGAAATTATTTACTTAGGATTAATTGAATCCATTTAAATGCTGTGTCTGTTCCTGACTAAAAATCATGAAAAAATGAGGGCTGTCTTAAAAGGTTAAAGCTCCAATATAACAATTCATTTTTGTTTTCCAGAGTTTGTACCCCAGGCTTTTGGTATGCCTTTATCACAAGTAATAGCTAATGATCGGGCATACAAACTGAAGCAGGACATTCAGAAGGAAGAGCAGAGGGATGTTTCAGAATTTGTAGCCTCCCTTTTACCATTTGGAAGCAAAAGACAAAACAAGGAACTCTCAAGCAGTAACTCATCTCTTAGCTCCACCTCAGAAACACCAAATGAATCTACTTCACCAAATACTCCAGAACCAGCTCCACGAGCCAGAAGGAGAGTAAGTTGTCTGCTAATTTCTATGTGTGCACCTTAGGCATTGTGGGACGTTCCCAGGCCTTGCCTTGCATGCAGAAGTTAGGTTTGTGGGTCTTTTCACATGTAATTAAATTAAAGCCCTGATTGAAATGATAAAAATTGCAATTTCAACAGTCATCCCTCTTTCCCAGCTGTCCGTGGGAGAGCATGAGATAGACACAAGTTTCTTGCCAACACCTCAGGGGACACAAAGATTCTTTGGAAACTTTACTTTCCCCCAGATTCTAGTTATTCTTTTCAATTACCAAGGAACAAACTTATTTAACCCCTCTTTCTTTTTAACTTTCCATTTTTCAGAAAGCTGATGGTTGTAGGTTGGTAGACAGTGATGACAGTGCTGCATTTGTTATGTGCCCCTGAGCAGAGATGTTTCCTTTCTGAACTTTTTGAACTCTGAGCAAAAGTCAGCAGACTTTTCTCCTCATCTTCACAGTATCTGGTAGACATGAGGATTGTATTCCTAAGAAAGCTACATTTTCTATTCAGCTCCCTTACTACTTCACAAAGCAGTTTGGAACATTGGTATCAGTGGCAGAGAAGAAAAGGAGCACTAATCAAGAAGCCACGTGGAGACCTGTAAACATAATTGGTTATCCAACAAGCAAAGTCAAATGCCTCTCAGAGAAAGGACATCTATCACTCACTTAAACAGCTTATCAGCCTCTTCAAGGAGCCCAACTTGGGGTATTTGTAGTGTGACTGTGTCTTCTATATGTATCTGCTACCACTGTGAAGAATCCAGAAGCACACTCCCATTTCACTTAGAATGCTGTATGTTTTTAATATGGCACACAATTCTATATTCCACAATATAAGTGCAGTGGTACATTTCTTCACCCAAAGTATCTTCTTTGCTCTGATTAAGAATCTTAACTCAAGTGAGCTAGTCTGCTTCTCTGTGCTTGACACCATCTGGGGTATGACAGTGATAGAAGTAACCACTAATCAGACTTATGATATATTTTGGGCAACTATTAGGTCTGAAAGGAAATGTAATGGTGCACACAAAAGATGCAGTTTACCTTGAAATTGGGCTTCAAACAACAGAAATGCCTGCTGTAAGATTTCTTTCACCAAACAGACTTAGTAGTAACAAGTGCAGACTATGAAAGCAAAAGTGCACTTCAAAAAAATATTTTTCCCCTGCAAAGTAGCATGAAAATACAGCCTGCACTACTAATTATAAAAAGAGGGAAACAACAAGTACATAGCACAGTTCATAAACATTACTTGATGGCTGATTACAACAGCATCTCTCAGAGCAATCCCTGACTTACTCTCTTGCCCTCTCCTTGGGGTGCATTCCATATGCAAAGCATAAAAACAAGATCTGCCATTTAGTTTCAGGGGCTTTGGTTGTCTTGGATGAAATAGTTAAGCTGTGTCTTCCATTTACAACAGATGCACAATAGAAATTTTGAAAGGCTTACATTCGTCACATAACCACATTTCAAACATTCAACCAAAACCGGAAGTCTAAAACCTTCCTACTAGCCCAGTTAGCAACAGTGTCAGTTTCATTCTGGCACCAAATTAAACTGTCACTATTAAGGGCAGTGATCTCACCCATATCTGTATGCATTGCTTTAGACAGCTTTAAACCCATTGTTTAATTCATTTTTAGATTATTTAAATTATTTTATTGTCTTAAATAATACATTCTTTAAAATGATTGTATTGTGAAAGCCAGTCAGAGATCTAATGATATAGTATAGTGTGCTCCATAAATAGTTTAAATAAATAAACTACAGAGTTTGTCTATTTTTTATAGATGAGGATAGCACCCTTTACTTCTAGAGCATTTTTTTTAACGTTGGTGCAGACATCTGAGTTATCTCATGTGTTTGAAGTTGGATATTGGAGGCAAACTTTTTGTGTTATGATGTGGAGTAACAGTTCCCTGCTGGGCAAATTCTAGGCACATTATAGTTATTTATGGGCAGATCTCTCAAAATGAAAAACTAAGTCACAGTTGAGAGATTCCAGAAACCTTTTCTCTTAAAAAAATATTAGGAAATTATTTGACAGTTCTTCATTCAAAAAGGCAAATTGTTATACAATATTTTTGACTATTGGGTATTTATTTATTTATTATTTATTATTTGCACTTGTTAACCGCCACTCTCAAGCCCGAAGGCGACTCGTGGCGGTGTACAGAACATAGAACACAAAGGACAACAGGTTACAATAAATCAGGACCACAACACACATCTTACTAATACACAGCTACTTAACTAAAAATCCGCTTCGTCTTGTTTAGGGTCATAATCAATCTCGTAGTCATGGTCCATTCCGGTGGTCATTCCAAAAACATAGCACTTAGTTGAAGGCCTTCTCAAAGAGCCAGGTTTTCAGGCCCTTGCGGAAGGCCATGAGGGAAGGCGCCTGTCTGATTTCAGCAGGGAGGGAGTTCCACAGCCGGGGGGCCACCACCGAGAAGGCCCGCTCTCTTGTCCCCGCCAGGCGTGCCTGTGAGGCAGGCGGGACCGAGAGAAGGGCCTCCCCGGATGATCTCAAGGTCCTCGTGGGCTCGTAGGCCGAGATGCGGTTCTCAAGGTATTTTGGGCCGGAACCGTTTAGGGCTTTGTAGGATAACACCAGCACCTTAAATTGGGCCCGGTAGCTAATCGGCAGCCAGTGGAGCTGGGACAGCAAGGGCTTTGTGTGCTCCCTGCGTCCCGCTCCGGTTAACAACATGGCTGCCGCACGCTGGACTAGCTGGAGCTTCCGGGCCGTCTTCAAGGGCAGCCCCACGTAGAGAGCGTTGCAGTAGTCGAGGCGGGATGTGACCAAAGCGTGTACCACCGTGGCCAAGTCAGACTTCCCAAGGTACGGGCGCAGCTCGCGCACGAGCCGAAGCTGTGCAAATGCTCCCCTGGTCACCGCCGAAACCTGGGGATCCAGGCTCAGTGATGAGTCCAGGGTCACACCCAAGCTGCGAACCTGTGCCTTCAAGGGGAGTGCGACCCCGTCCAGCACGGGCTGTAACCCTATACCCTGTTCGGCCTTGCGACTGACCAGGAGTACCTCTGTCTTGTCTGGATTTAATTTCAGTTTGTTCGCCCTCATCCAGACCGTCACAGCGGCCAGGCACCGGTTCAGGACTTCGACAGCCTCCTTAGTAGCAGGTGGAAAGGAGTGACAGAGTTGGACGTCATCTGCGTACAGATGACACCGCACCCCGAAACTCCGGATGATCTCACCCAGCGGCTTCATGTAGATGTTAAACAGCATGGGGGACAGTATGGAGCCCTGAGGAACACCACAGGTCAACGGCTGTGGTGTTGAACAGGAGTCCCCCAATAACACCTTCTGAGTACGACCCTCCAGAAATGACTGGAGCCACCGCAAAGCGGTGCCTCCAAGGCCCATCTCTGCAAGGCGTCCCAGAAGAATACCGTGGTCGACGGTATCGAAGGCCGCTGAGAGGTCCAGGAGCACCAACAGGGACACACTCCCCCTGTCTAGCTCCCGGCGGAGATCATCCACTAAGGCGACCAAGACCGTCTCGGTACCATGTCCCGGTCTGAAGCCAGACTGTGCCGGATCCAGATAATCCGTGTCTCTCAAGAATACCTGGAGTTGTGAGGCCACCACGCTTTCCATGACTTTGCCCAAGAAGGGAAGATTGGAAACAGGCCGAAAGTTGTCAAATTTGGTGGGGTCCAGTGATGGTTTCTTCAACAGCGGCTTTATAATAGCCTGTTTTAGGCTCGCTGGAATCGTGCCTTCCCGAAGGGAGGCATTAACCACCACCGTTACCCACTCAGCCAATCCCCCTCTGGCCTCTTTCAGAAGCCAGGATGGGCAGGGGTCTAGGATGGACGTGGTAGGCCTCATTCCTCCAAGTATCTTGTCCACATCCTCGGGTTTCACAAACTGAAAAGAATCCATCAAAATAGGACAAGCAGGTGCTTGTGTCACATCCACCGAGAGTGCATTTAATGTGGCGTCCAGCCCAGAACGGATCAAAGCGACTTTGTCTGCGAAGAACCGAGCAAATGCTTCACAGCGCGTGGCCGAGTTGTCAGGGCTCCCACCTGAGGTAGGGGGAGTTAAAAGACCTCTGACAATCCGAAACAACTCCGCCGGACGGTTTTTTGCAGACGCAATAGTGGCCGCAAAGAAAGTTTTCTTTGCGGCTTTTATTGCCGCGGCATATGCCCTTAGAAAGGACACAAACCGTGCTCGATTTGGCTCGCTTGGGTCCGAGCGCCACACGCTCTCTAGTTCCCTCTTCCTTCGCTTCATCGCTGCCAGCTCCTCAGTGAACCAAGGAGCTGGTTTAGCTCGGTTACTTGAGAGGGGACGTTCCGGAGCGATCCTGTCAATTGCCCTGGTCATCTCCCCATTCCAGAGAGCGACCAAGGCCTCGACATGGTCACCTACCGAGGTAGCGGGGAACTCCCCAAGAGCCATCAGGAATCCGTTCGGATCCATAAGCCTCCTGGGGCGGATCATCTTAATGGGTCCTCCACCTTTGCGGAGGTTAGGGGGCGCAGTGAGCCTAAATCTGATCAGGAAGTGGTCGGTCCATGGCAACGGAGAGATAGACAGCTCCTCCACACCGCCACCTTGCTCCCATCCCTGGCAGAAGACCAAGTCCAATGTGTGTCCAGCACAGTGGGTGGGGCCAGTTATTTGTTGAGACAGCCCCATGGTTGCCATGGCAGACATGAAGTCCTGAGCCGCTCCTGTGAGGGTTGCCTCGGCATGGATGTTGAAGTCCCCCAGCACAAGAAGCCGTTGGGACTCCACCACCAGGCTCGAGACCACCCCCGCTAGCTCAGGCAGGGAGACTGTAGTGCAGCGAGGTGGACAGTACACTACAAGAATCCCTATTCTGTCCCGGTCACCCACCCTCAGGTGGACGCATTCGAAATTTGTGGTCTGCGGGATGGGACTCCTGGTCAGATGGATGGAATCTCTATAGACCACTGCGACCCCGCCTCCCCGTCCTCCGGCTCTTGGTTGGTGTTGCACGGAGAAACCTGGAGGACAAAGCTGGGAGAGATTTACGCCCCCCGCTTCATCCAGCCAGGTCTCCGTGATGCACGCCAGATCTGCCCGCTCCTCCAGGATTAAATCCTGGATCCAGGTCGTTTTTCCGTTGACAGATCTGGCGTTCAACAACACCACCTTCAAACCGGAGGGCCCGCTCACCTGGTTACACCAATTTACCTTAGGAGACCGGTTGGGGGTTGTTAATGTGGATAAGCGGTCCGAATTAGGCCGAATTCGAGGTCTCCTTTTCCCGCATCTCCTCCTTCCCACCACGACCTCTATGGGGGCCCCTCGGCTAATGGAACACCTCTCCCCCTCCATGCCGCAATCTAAAGACAAGATCTTGCTTTCTGCTTTGTTCGTTGTTTGATTTTTCGGTCCTTGGCCATATCCTTTCTTCCCCTCTACCCCCCTCCCCACCTCATTTTTATTTACAGGGTCCAACCCACCTCCTCTCTTGTCCCTTACACTATACAATAGTAACAAGGATAGTACACAAAGGGGGATGGGGGACCACATGGATAACAGCTATACAGGTGGTGTTCGATGTTCCGGCCACACCAATCGAATAGTTCATAAAGTGCACAAGTAAAGTGCTAGGTCTAAAGTGCAATAAGTGCCCTATATTGATTGGACGGTAGCTACAGTAGCTAAAATGCGGCACGGAGGGACAGGGAAGGGGCGAAAGTGCTAGTGCAGTTGGCGGCAAGGCAGGCGTCTTAAAGTGCTTTCTTACGTAAAGTGCTATATTTCGTATTTATATCACATTATCAACCGATATAAGCCCAGGAATGTGCAAGCTGATGGTATATAATCACCCTCCTATGGGGCTGAGAGATGGCAAGTTAGCTCAAAGCTGTTGTGACCCAGATGGAGTCTCTAGACGGTTGGAATGAAGCGGATGGGGGCTTCCGGGGGTGGCAACTCGGCAGTGGGACAGCACTGTTGGTTGATTACAGTAATTACAGTAATTACACACTCTGTACTAACACAGAGAGGGCCGGCCCAAGGTCTACACAAGGCCAGCGCTAAAGGTCTACACAGAGGTCTACCCAAAAGGTCTGCACCGAGGTCTACACAGAGAAGGCCAACACAATATAAGGTCTACACAATATAAGGTCTACACAAAAAGGTCGGCACAAAATGTCTACCCAGGGGTCCGCACAGGGACAGTCAGACCCTCCGCAGTCTCGTCGCTGCGTCCAGATGGCAGAGTGGGACGGCCGTTCAGATGGTCTAGGCGGTGGTGTGGCCTATGCGGCTCCCAGCGATGGTGGCTGTGGTGGTTTCGGCTGGGCGATGGCGGCCGCAGATAAGCAGCAAGCTGGTGGTGATAGCGGCCGCAGCAGCTGCGGTGACGGCAATGGTCCGGCCTGGTGGCAGGTGCGGCCTTGCTGGCGATGTCTGCGGTCTAGTGGGCGATGTAGAGGCCTCCTTGCAGATTGCTGAGTCACACCCCACTGGAGGAGGCCTGGGCTGCTGGCTACTCACAAGGAGTCCTGGGAGCAGGCTGGAGATCTTTACTGCCCCTTCACAGCAAGCACAGCAGACTCAGTCCCTGGCAGGCCTGTGGACTCAGCTTTATAGATGTAGAGGCCTCCTTGCAGATTGCTGAGTCACACCCCACTGGAGGAGGCCTGGGCTGCTGGCTACTCACAAGGAGTCCTGGGAGCAGGCTGGAGATCTTTATTGCCCCTTCACAGCAAGCACAGCAGACTCAGGGTATCTTTAGACATCAATATTTTCATGTTGAGATTTTGACATTACTTTTGGAAATCAATATGATGTTATAAAGGTATGATTTCATTTAAAGTAGAATTTACCAATTTGGGTTTTAAAGTCAAAGATTGTCCGATATGATCTATGTGTGCACCCTAGGCCCTTGTAGATACACTTTCTATCTGTGTGTAAGTCTGCCAAAGATTCTGAACCGGAATTGTTCTCAGGATGAAACTTGTGCTCTTTCCAGCTATGTCTATTTTATGTCTCTGTGTGTTGCAGGGTGCAATGTCTGTGGACTCCATTACTGATCTTGATGACAGTCAGTCTCGACTGCTGGAAGCTCTACAGCTGTCACTGCCTGCTGAAGCGCAGAGCAAGAAAGAAAAGTCCCGGGACAAAAAACTTAGTCTCAATCCTATTTACAGGCAAGTTCCTCGGCTTGTAGACAGTTGCTGCCAGCATTTAGAAAAACACGGTAAGTGTTCCTCAGTTTGATAAGCTTTAAGACTGGTGGGTGTAACTTTTAGGGATACATACTTCTAGTATTCTTGTTCACGGTATGGATCTTCTCCTGCCCAAAATGCAGCCATGGGGTTGCAAACCCAATCATAGCTCAGAGTCCTCTCTCTTAAGGTCATTCTCCTTGACAAAACATCACTCTTTGCTAGATTGGTCACTATCGTTAAGTGAAAAAGGTAAGCATCTTCTATATTTCCATTTTCAAATGGGAAAGCAGATTTTTTGGGGGGATGTGAGAAGTCACAAGGAAAAAAGTAGGAGATATTAAGTATCACCAATATTCTAACCAGATTCCCTACCTCCTTTGGGTTGCAGGTAGATGGGGTGGGAAAACTATCAGGAAATAGAACAATGGTTCTGTTCAAAATGAGGAAAATTGAGCGAACTCGACATGTTCAGACTGGTGAGCAGAAGACTGATGGGTGACATGTTTGCACTCTTTAAATATCTCGAGAGGAGGGGGCATGCCTTTTTTGTGCTCCTTAAAGGTAGGGCTAGATCTTATGGTTTTATTTACAGGTGGATAGTTTTTGATGGAAGATCAGAAGGAACTTCTTGATACTAAGATCTGTTTGACCATTGAAACAATTACCTGAGGTGGTGGGGTTTCTCTCTAGGGCTAGACATCTACCTACTAATGGGCTCTCTTTGAACTCCATGAAATTATGCCAAATTCTGGGATACATGTGTATCCAGACTTTTACCATACTCTGCTCTTCTCAAGGAGCAAAAGAACACATTGAATACTTGGTTACTAGGACCACTTGTGCACTGCCATATAATCCAAGTTAGCAAAGGAGATAATCCACATTATTCACTTTGAACTGGATTATATGAGTCCACATTGCCATATAATCCAGTTCAAATTAGATAATCTAGATTTTATATGGCATTGTAGAAGGGGCCTAGATTCATCTTCATCCAAGATCATTCTTTTTCAGTACAGAAGGTAACTTAACAATGCTTGTGATCAGTTCAATGAGCTGATACTGAAACATCTGTTTTCTAAATGAGATGGATGGATTATGACCCTGATCTGTCTTAGACTTCCCTGTAATGTCATCCTTGGACAGCCATCATAGAGTTACTGAAAATTTGTCAGGGTTGAATAGCAGGATATTACTTGAAGAGAAAACCTAATTAGTTCTTACTTTTTAAAAAAATGTGTTTGGGTGTTATTCTGTTAGCCTGATAGAAATTATACAATTGGAGTCAGGAGTGAAATAGATTATAAGTTAGGTTATAATTACAAGCTATGGGCAGCAAAACATAAAGGTTTCAAAGTATCATCATTGTCTTAATAATATATGTGTGTGCCTGTTTCCTCAAAGCTTTAAATAATCACTGGTTTGCTTCTTCTTTTCTAGGTCTCCAAACAGTAGGTATATTCAGAGTCGGGAGCTCAAAAAAGAGAGTAAGACAGGTAAGTCTTTCACATACATGCCCTTTTTTGTATCTTATCTATGGTACCCTATGAATCAGTGTTATGCTATAATTTTAGGAAGCCTTGTTTTATATAGCATTTAACTGAATTCATCAGATAAAAGATAGGACAGGATTGAGCATAGTGTAGCACCCCAAACTGGTCCAGCTATCAGCATTTTTCAACACTATACTGATTGGAATTGAGTAGTAGTACAACTTCCAGATGACTGTACTTACTATCCTTTATCTAAATCTATGAGAAGAGTATGGCTTGAAAAGATTTTCATTTAATTTTTTTTACAATGGACAAAGGTTTTTTTAAAAAAATGTATGCATTCTGAAAATGTCAACATCAGCTATGTTCTCTCTCTCTCTCTCTCTCTCTATATATATATATATATATCAGTTATTTTTTGTAGTAAAAAGGAGAGTTGCTTTCTAAAGTTGTTTTCCAATTGCCATCTGGCAGTTGTTGATTCCAGATACTATCAATCTTGTAAGACACCAGCTTGTTTCCCCCAACACCAGCTTGTTTCCATTTTACTTTAGCTAAATTTCATTGTGATACTTCTGAGTGTCTCCTTCCACAAACTAGGCCTATCTTTTTTCTATTTTCCTGAAGCATGAAATATAATGATTTCCACAGAGATGCGCTACACAGAAAATTATGCATACTTTTAAGGGGAGAGGAGACATGAGATTCTGAAAAGAATCTTCTTCATTCAGTTTCACAAAGTTAAAAAAATTGGGAAACATCTCCAGACAGAAGGGCCAACCGTATGGCCAGAAGGGAGCATTTCAATCCCCACATCCAAAAGACCAGGGATCTCCTAGTCTGGGGTTGCCACCAGTCTGCAGAGGGGATAGCCTTAAGGAAACTTCCTGCAGTTAGTGCCTCCCCTCTGCATTTGGTTTTTGGCTTAGTCCACTGCTAAATTCACACTGGTTAATCCATGAATCTTGCAACAAGGTGATACATTAGCTGTATCAAGCCTTGAGTTCATGTATTACCCTTTTCCTCTCTGCGAAAAGGAGAAAGCAAAAACTTTCAATTCCAATTTTAGTCAAAATTTTCATGTTGAGTCGAAAAAATGATTAAGTAAAAGCATGCAGTTTGCTTTAACTGTAGTTAAATGAACCACTGTATGGCAGATCCCTAAACCTGTGAGTATATATTTGTTTCCTTGATATTATGTTTGCACCACTGTGGCATTTCACATGTGATATTACTTGTAATAATTCCACTTAGCAAAACATATGAATATTATCTAATATTTTATCATACTACCAATGAATTTTTCAATATTTAATATAAATGCCATTTATATTCTATTAATACAGAAGTAATTCATCCATGACACAATCATACAATATTATCTTAGATGTCAGATTTGACAGATATTCTAGTGAATGCCCAAACCTATAATTTTGCACATCAGCATTTTTGTGTCATGCTTTAATTGGGTAATATACATATTTTTAATATGAGCTTCCCCCTCCCTTCCATTGATTTCCATAGTTACGTGAGGAATTTGACCGTGGTGTAGATGTCATGCTGGATGAAGAACATAGCATTCATGATGTGGCTGCTTTACTAAAGGAATTCCTTCGTGACATGCCTGACCCACTCCTGACTCGAGAGCTTTATACTCCTTTTATCAACACTCTCTGTAAGCAGTGCAACTTTATTGTTTCCTGATTCATTAAAATTCACACATACACCTTCCCTATTTCAGTTACCAGCACTTTGCAGAAGATAGATTAGTAATTTGCTGCAGATGAGCCTGTGTTTCTATTCTCCAAGTTGCTTATTAATATTAATAACAAAAAGGTGTACTTCTGTGAAAATTTGATCCAGAGGACAATTGTATATCTGATGGTGAAAAGAGGAAAACAAAGAGTTCTGGCTAAATATGCTATTACCAGAGTTAAAAATAATAATTATAAGAACTGTACTGGATCAGATCTAAGGCTTATCTAGTCAGAATTTTCTTCCTAGCCACCAGTGGCTTGACCTTTTCATATGCGGTTCTGCTGATGGCAGCAGTGTTTATGTTAGGGTACCCCATAGTCATCTGGAGGGCTATTACGGCAAGAGAATACTATAGGTAAGATATGAGAGCAACAATACCTCATGTTCCTTTGCAACTGCTGTTCAAAGGAAGTAGTAGTCTTTAATGATGATATTTCACAGTGCCCCCACAAGTAAATTATAAATATGATTGTCTTTGGTTAGATGTTAATGCAGCTCTGCTGGTCAGTTCTAGAGTTTTTACTAGAATCTCCCGAGTTTGGTTTTCTGTTCTTGGAGCAGTGTGTGTATGTGACTCACTGTATGACATACCTTGAGACATTGTTTTGAGACATGTGTTGTGTACTATCTATTTGCATTTGATTCAATCTGCTTCGGGACTTCATATTCCTCTGGTGTCCAGTATGCCACTTGCCTGTTTACTGTATCTTGTCTGAACTGCCTTTGCTCAAGTTCTTCCTACAGAGGTGTTTTCTGTGGTCCAGATTGTTCTTAGTAGGTTTATTCTAGAACTGCAAAATCTACAGCATATTTGGGAGTATGACAAGAATTTGTTGGCTAATTTGCATATAATGTTAAATTATGGTTTACTTTATATGCTTATGTGCTCCTGTCTTTATTCTCTAATGGCAAGGATAAGAGGAAAAATTGGAAGTTATTGACTTAAAACATTCCTGACACAGATTAACTAGAGTTTTTAGTTGAGGCAAAACTGAGGCCATTTGAGTATGGAAGCGGTTTTTGTCATGCATCTGTCAAGTTTATCGGCTAAATCCAGTTGTTAATCTAGATGAGAGTAGAACCATTGGAATTTAGTAAATCAATGCTTCCACAAGTCAACATGTGAATCTATTACTTGTTAGTAAGTAAATTCTGTTTTCCTTTACACTGTAATTCAGACTAACTATTGATCTGAGTTCTGGGTATCTGGTAATATACTAACATTATACTAACTAGGTGTGCATGCAGGTTGGCTATAGTGTCTTTAAGAATGATCCATTTTAAAGCTGGAAAATATCATGGCAAACACATTGTCTTGCTCTGAATTAGTGTGGGAGAAAAAAATGTGGTTCTGTAAGATATCAAGAATGGATTTTGTTCCATTTGTCCAGTCATTAAACTATCATTAAAAAAAACTTGGCAATATTATATGGAATGCCATTGAAAAAGGATAGTTGTAAAGATGTAATTCGTAGCAGTTTTTTTCTCAAATAGTTTTAGATCAACAGCAAATGTTGAACTCATATTCACCATAGATGAACTTCTAGAATATCTAGAACATTGAGTTTAAGACCAGCATAAACATTTGCTCTGTAGTTATATAGTTGCAGTTTGATGACATTGCATAACAGTGTTTGATCTTTGAGCAGGACAGCTTTGGGCCAAGGCTCCTTGATACCATTGTCATATGTTTTTAAGATGACTTGAGAGCAAACACCACCATCACAGTTTGATGTTTAATCCTTGGAATATTAAATAATAAAATACCCATTGTTCGTTAATTGATAGCAGTGAATGCACTTGTGAACCTCACTATAAATGTACACCTTAGAATACCTTTTTCCTCTTTTTTTAGTATTAGAGCCTCATGAACAACTAAGCACGTTGCAACTTCTTATTTTTCTTCTCCCTCCCTGCAACTGTGACACCTTGCATCGACTCTTGCAGTTCCTCGCCACTGTAGCTAGCCATGCAGAAGACCGAATAGATGAAGACAGCCAGGAAGTAAGTTCATTTTTTTCTGTGTGTAGTGTGGTGAGAGAAAAAGCAAAATTGCAATGTGAATGTTTTGGCTGAATGCCCTAATGTAGAGTTTAGCATTTGAGGAAATCTTTAAAGCTGCTGGATGGAAGGAACCATCTATTTTCATCAGGCAATACACAAGTTTAATCAACTTTTAGATCTACTTTACAAACAGTAATGCAAGATGGAAGCAGCCATTCCCACCATGAAGTAGAATTTAGGAATGCCCAATTTATGTGGATTCCTTCTTCAGCTAGATATTTACATATACTGTGTAAGATCATTCTAGGAAGGCTGAAGGAGCAATCCACACCCACCAGGAGCTGTAAAAATAAATAAATAAAAGGTAATATGAAGTAAATTACTCATAGTTAGTCATAAATTGATTTGAGATGTCTCTAAATTAGGAAGCTGTTAGTTTTTCTGGCTGTATTGCCATGTTCCTGTAGCATTCTCTCTTGACATTTCACCTGTATCTGTGGCTGGCATATGCAGAGGTTCTGTTGGCAGTGAAGGAAGTGGAGTGCATACATATCTGTGGATATATTGCTTCACTTGCCAACAGAACCTCTGAATATGCCAGCCATGTATGCAGGCGACATGTCAGAAGAGAATGCTATTGGAACATGGTCATACAGCCCCTCCCCCCGGGAAAAAAAATTCACAGCAACCCATTGATTACAGCCATGAAAGCCTTCAACAACACATTGTCTCTAAATTAGTTTTGATGTAATAATACAATAATCAGGTCTTGGAGGCTTTGTAAAGTATAGCCTTAAATGACAGTCATGATTTCCCTAGAAGTATTTGAATATGTATTTGTATATGTATATGCTTGCAATAGGTTTTGCACTTTTCAAAGCACACTTTCCAGTGCCTGGTTGCATTTCAGTAGGAAAGTTGAATGGATAGGATATTGATCCTAAAACAAATAAATTCCACCTGTGGTTCTTGATCTTTGGTCGTCCATGTGGGCTTCAGCTAAACAGTTTGTTGGGATTTCTGTGAGTTAAAGTCAAAAACACCTGGAAGACCAAAGGTTGAGAACCACTGAACGGCATGATTGCCTCAATATCAGCTACTGAATTTCATTGTTATATTAGTACAGTTCTTTCTGTTGTATTTTTCTATCATGTATATTATGTGTGTCTTAGATATCTTGAGATACAGGGACCATTCACACTTATGGGTACACCTATAATCCTGGCTTAATTGGCCTCCACCATAAGCAATTAATGAGGAGCACAATTGGCCTCTGCTTAGCTCATTTATGTGATGGGCAGCTCCATTGGCCTCTGTCACATGTAAAGTCATTTGCATTTAAGGCTTTCACTGTTGAGCAAACTCTATCCTCCTGCCTCATCCATCTGGAAGTCAACCATCTGAACCTTACCATACAGGCCTTAAAAGGTCTCAAAAAAATTCAAGGCTTTTGTCCAGAAAACAGGTTGGTTTGGTCTGCCCTTATTTCCCAGTAACACTGCCCAAGGAATTTTCACTGCTGAAATGTGGTTCATAAATGGGTTGACAGCGAGGAAAGGCATGCCCTTTAAAATGCTTTAGGTTTCTATATTCCTTATCTGACAAACCTTCTGACAAACTTGGAACTATTCCTATATATAGTGTAATCTTGGCGTTTAGGAAAAACTGTCCTCTGGTCTTTCCTCTGGATCTTTGCCTTCACCAGGAGCCCTGTGGCTTGAGGGCTTACACCCTCTGATCAGAGATTCAGTTTGTAACTGGCCTAGGAGCAGCCTCGAGTTTCAGGGACTCCTCTCAGGGGCTACGATGTTTTGTTCAGAAGAGGCTGTGGTGTGTAGCTTGAGTGAGACTTACTGCTCTAGCTTTTCCCATACCAATTTGCTCTCTCCCTTTATTCTGTGTCAGGATAAAGACAAGATATTAAATAAATAAATAACTCTTATCAATAATGCTAAATACAGTTTTTATCTTCTTTCACAATAAGAATGTTTCCTTATCAATAAATATGAATGCAGATATTATATTGTTAATAATAATAATAATAATAATAATAATCAACCGTCTTGTGATTAGGTTAGTCGTTAAAAATTGTTTCTTTTCTCATGTTTCACATGCTGTGAAGTTTCTATTTCAGCACTTCTATTTTTCCATCAATCACTAACATAGAACCACATGAAGTGGCATTTATACAGCATAACATGGACACTGCAAAACAGCTGTAAAGAGTGTCGTTTCAGCACCTTTTGTAAGATAAATGGAATGGATGAATCAACTCATAAATTGCTTGATATTCTAAAATACCAGGGTTGTGTTAATGATCCTCAGTTTTCCTTGTTTAATGGATATAGCTACACAGATGACAAGCTAAGGCTGAAAAATGAAGTTGTGTTGACAGACTGAGAACAAATTAGGAATGCACACTTTTATGGCAGACTCTTCAAGATCCTTAAACAATGCAAGTTCCTAATGTGGTTAAGAAAAGAAATGTAGCCTAAACAAAGTACTGGGTAGCTACTTCAAGAGTAAAGAACACATTTCTGCTGTTTTCCTCCAATAGATTCTTGGTAACAAAATGACGTCACTCAACCTAGCCACTATATTTGGACCTAATCTGTTGCATAAACAGAAGACAACAGACAAAGAATTCACAGTTCAAAGTACAGCACGTGCTGAAGAAAGCAATGCAATTATTACAGTGGTGCAGAAGATGGTTGAAAACTATGAAATGCTTTTCATGGTAAGTGAAGACTTTCTTAGTTTGCATTGATATAGGTTGTGCATGTAAAGGGAAACTATAAGAACAAGAGCTTACTCATCTAGAAAAAACGGAATATAAGTGTAAACTTGAACTTGACACACATTTTTTTTTTCAAAATCATGATAATATTAATGATTTGTAGAAAATTGTACAGAGTATACTGTACTTTAGAAATAGGAAAGTACAGGTGATTTGTATATGAGTCACAGTGTATAACACAAAGCGGAGTGGCAACTAAAGAGTTGTTAAATAAACAGGTAAAACAACTCATGAAGCCTTCCCACACTAACAGTTTTCTGTGTGGCAAATGGGACATGAACAACACACATCCTTCATCACAATTGTGCTTCACTGAGGCCTATCTCATCAATATTTACTTTTCTCAGTATTTTATGCCAGCAACAAGCTGCCATGAGTTAGCACAAGTACAGTTGTTGTATTTGCTGCTTGAATGACCTTGTTTGTGTTTCAATGGCATCTCTTAGACATTTTCTATGATTTGATCACATAAAAGGAATGCACATTTGTAGCATGACCACGTGAAAATATTAGATTCTAAGAAACCTAATTTAATTAATGCAAACCTTCCTTTTTCTTAAGTACAAAGTCATACTGAAAGTAATGCCTGTTCATTCATAGCTCCATAAACTCCATAAATCTTAATCTTGTAACATTTTTAACTGTATTATTTCCAACAAGAGGGCAGAATATTAAATATATGAAACAAGTAAACAAGTTTAAAGTAGCTCCCCAAATGTTGTTGAAACACAGCTCCCATCAGCCTTAGGCAACATAATAAATAGTGAAATATGATGTGACTTTCAGTCTAGCAACATCTGGAGAGCTATAAATTACCGGCTGCTGGGTTTAAAGATGAATAATCTGCCTGCGGATCATTTTGATTCAAATAGCCTTAATCTGTTTTTTTCATGTCATTTTGCATTGGTGTTTAAAATGAGTAGTACAGATTTATTTAAGCTTTTTTCATGGAGCCGTTTTGCTGATAAATATCCTGCAGCTCTAAAGGCCAAACTAAGTGGCTTGCTGGATGCAAAGGAAGAATATACAATTTCAAATGACGTATTTATAATTAGAGCACACCGTGGATG
Source organism: Anolis sagrei (assembly GCF_037176765.1). Lineage (NCBI taxonomy): Eukaryota > Metazoa > Chordata > Lepidosauria > Squamata > Anolidae > Anolis > Anolis sagrei. Next base: position 92,865,668 of record NC_090023.1, read on the forward strand.
TGTGTCAGTTTGACATCAGATACGCACAATGGAAAAGCATCTCTGGAGAGACGCTTCCTGTTTATGCCAATACTTTCCTTTTTTGGGCTACCTCTGCCCCAAATTGCCTCTTATACTTGAGCTTGCTTCTCCATTTACAAAATAGTAGTTTTCAGTTGCTTATCTCCTGCCCCAGAAAATGTTATATGCTGTGATTTCTGGGGTGATAGTTTAATAGAAATAGCCTTGCAGATTTTGTTGTAACAGCTTCTTGATAGCTCCACATAAAAGCAGCAGCAAATTGTTTTTCATGCTTTCAATGAGTGGGAAGAGTCCAGAGCGCTGTTTATAGTTAAGACATTGACATATGCACTACTTTGAAAAAAAGAGAAAGAAACATTTGGACAAGAGCATGGGCCCAGAGTGTACAGCTTCAATATGGTGCTGCCAAGTTTTCTTTCTTCCAGCTGTGAATAGCTTCAGCATTGAAACTGGAGCAAGATATGCAAAATAAAATCCAATAGAACAGAATGTGATATTTGGCCTACTGCATGGGTTTACTGTCAGGTCAAGATGATTCTATTTGTCAGAGGTAATACATAATATTGTGAGTGATTGTTTTCATTTCCTAGATGGATTAGCACCAACAATCTGCTAGTGATTTTAGCACAATAGTAAACAGTCAAATATCAATTATGCTTTTTTCATAAAGCTGTAGCATAGCAACCTGGAAGATAGATATGCTCAACAAGTAGTTTCCAAGATTTAGATACCTTGGGTTGCATTAAACTTGTTTCACTAGAAATGTGTGATAAAATTGTGGATTATCTATCATGGTGATGTAGTTCAGGGTAAAGCAGATAATAATATGTGGGAATGGAGTTGAGCCATACATGGTTTTAAATGCTTTTAAATGCTTTTGCATGCAAATTCACCATACAATAAGCAACACAGTTATCCGAAATATAAATACTATCCCATAGGGGTTTTTATATAATTCGGTTCCATATAAATTCACTTTGTTTATTTTATTCATGTTAGGCAAGGAAATTTACTGTCGTATTTTTCAAAAAAATACTTGAGGATAATTTACACTAGAATATCGATGCCATTGCAACACAGTCTGTGTGTATTTATTTGGAAGTAAATAATTGGAACATAAGAGGTACAGTGCTAAATCAGGCCAGGGTTCTGTAGAGTCCAGTATCCCACAGTAGCCAGTAAGATGCATCTTGAAAGGCCACAAGAATGACACAAACCTATATGTACCTTCCTGCCACATACCTTTGCAGTTGCTGCTGAGAAGCATGCTGTTTCTTGTGCGTTTTCCGCCAGGTAAATGTGTACAAATTGTTATGTGGTGCTTCACATAGACCTATGTAAACTAGAAACTTTTATATGCCTGCCACAGTTAACACAGTATGTAGGCTTCTATCGTCTCGACTTATGTCTCAACAAGAAAAAAATAGCTGTAAAAGAGGAGCAATCAGGTTTCCTCCCAAACAGGCAGATCAAAGATAATGTAAGAATCATACTAAATACAATTGAATATTTTGAAAAACATAATCAGGAAGAACTTGCCCTACTAAGTTTGGATGCTGAAAAAGCATTCGACAATCTGAATTGGGATTATTTCAAATTACTAATGAAAGAAATAGATTTCGGATATCAATTCATCAATGCCATAGATGCAATATACGATACACAAGAAGCCAAAATGTTAATAAATCTACAAGAGTCAAAAAGCATAAAAATAAGTAAAGGAACAAGACAGGGATGCCCTCTCTCACCCCTGCTATTTATAATGGCTATAGAAACTTTATTAAACAACATAAGGAATGATCCGGAACTAAGAGGCATAAAAATTCACAAAGAAAATTACAAAGTAAGGGCATATGCAGATGACATCATTTGTATTGTCAATAACCCAACGGAAAATATATCAAAGTGGATAGAAAAAATTGATCAATATGGGAGGGTAGCAGGATTAGTAATAAATAAGAAAAAAACGATGCTCTTGACAAAAAATCTTTCAAAAAAGAAAAAAGAGGAACTCGCAAACTCAACGGAACTTCAAATAGTAGAGAAGATAAAATACCTAGGTATAACACTAACAGCAAAAAATTCTCAATTAATGAAAAATAATTATGAACAAAAATGGAAAGAAATAAAAAAAGATCTGGAAAACTGGAAAAACTTGAAACTATCATTATTAGGCCGAATTTCGATAATCAAAATGAATATTCTCCCAAAAATGCTATTTTTTTTTCAATCTTTACCAATAATAAGAAATATGAGTATCTTTAGTACATGGAATAAGGATATCTCTAAATTTATATGGCAAGGGAAAAAACCAAGGATAAAAAGACTAATCCTAATAGATGAAAAAAAGAGAGGCGGCCTTGGACTACCAGATCTCAAAACATATTATGAAGCTTGCTGCCTTAGCTGGATTAAGGATTGGACTACTTTAAAAAAGAGGAAGGTGCTGACACTGGAAGGGGCAGACTTAAGACGAGGGTGGCACGCCTATTTGTGGTACGATAAAATTAAAATCGAAAAAAACTTTACAAATCATTACGTTAGAGCTGGTTTAATAAAAATTTGGGAAAAATATAAAAAAAGATTCTATAACAGTACTCCAATATGGCTGTCACCCATGGAAGCATTCCAACGAAGAGAGCTTGGCTGGGAAGTATGGCCTACCTATAAAGACTTACTCAGATTACATAAAGGGACACTTATATTGAAAGAGGAAAAGGAAATTAAAGAAACTTTTACTACTCTATCTTGGTTGAACTATAGACAAATTCTGGATTGTTATAAAACTGATAAAGATTCAAATTTTGGAAATGAAGAGGGATTTTGGGACACTATTATGAAGACAAATAACAAAATAATAACAAAAATTTATAAAAAATTGCTAGAATGGACAACAGAAACGGAATACATAAAAGAATCAATGATAAAATGGGCACAAAATATAGGCCATCAAATTCGTTTGGAACAATGGGAGAAGATTTGGAATCAGAAAATGAAATATACCTACTCCTATAATTTAAAAGAAAACCAAATTAAAATGATACATAGGTGGTATATTACACCACAAAAAATCTCAAAGTTTGACAAGAAGACACCTGATAGATGCTGGAAGTGTGACCAACATATAGGGTCCTTCTATCATATGTGGTGGACGTGCCCGAAAGCAAAAAATTTTTGGAATATAATTCACAATAACATACAAAGTATACTTGATATAAAAATAAGGAAAGAACCAGAGTTCTTCCTACTGGGTATGTATGATATAATAGGAGATAAAAATAAAGATATTATTTTTAATTATCTGACCATAGCAGCCAGGATTGTATACGCCAAAAGATGGAGACAGAGTGAAACACCACAAATTGAAGAATGGCAGTGTAAGATACTAGAAATAATGAACATGGACGAACTAACGTACTGGCTAACACCGAATGACGGAAAACCGAAAAAACATACAAATTGGGACTCGGTGAGAAGCTACCTAAAACAGCAAAATATAGAGGTCGTCCCTTGAAAACTACTAATATAGAAAAAACTGTATCACAGGAAAGCATATTGAACTGTTTGAAATGAAAGTTTTTTCTTTCTTCTACTACAATTTACCCATAGACTAAGGACTTGGATGTTATTTCCTTTTCCACCTTTATTATTCTTCTTAACAAAAATACAGATCTTCAAAGAACAGATGGAAGTCCACCAATTTTTGGTTTTTTAATTCCTCCCCCCCTTTTTTTTTTTTTTTTTTTTTCTCTTTCTTTGTCTTTTTCTTTTTTTTTTTTTTTTTTTTTTTTTTTATTGTTTTTTTTTTTTTTTTTTTTTTGTGAGGTTTTTTGTGTAGACCTTTTTTCTGCACAACACTTTACATCTATCATTATTTCCTACTTTACTATCTCCTCCACAATTATTCCCCCACTTTCCTTGTAATTACACAAAAATGCAATAAAAAATATTATAAAAAAAAAAAAAAAAAAAAAAAAAAAAGAAAAAAATAGCTGTAAATGGTTCTGCAAATGTGTACTAGTTAAACGCAAGAGCTATGAAATCAATCTGACCATTTATTTTCTTCATTCAAATAATAGAAAGTTCATAGGGATATTTAACCTTATGTACACAAACCACAGATGTAATCAAAAGGATTTGTTGCAGCATGAAATAATGTAAACAGATGAGTGTATACATTCCTGCAAATGCCAGGAATATGTGACATTTAACAAAGAGAAGGAGAAAGAACAATTGTCTAAGTATCACAGTTAGGTTCTGAACGTTGAAGAGCACACAAGGCCATGTTTCTAAGACATTCATTAGAAATTGGAATACCATCCAGAGATAACATTCCTCATATCCCACTTATTTGTTGTTGTTGTTGTTGTTGTTATTATTAATATTTCAAACATTTGTACCTCGTCCTTCTCAACCCCTGAGGGGGAACTCAGGGTGGCTTACAATCGGCAGCAATTTGATGCCAACACATACACCATAATACTATAACACAGATTCAACATTAATTAAAACATTACATTATAAAATAGTCATTTAAAACATTAATAACAATAACAATATAACTGCATCCCAACCTCAACCTGCATATCTTTCTAGAATTTCCGGTTTTGTAAATAAAAGGAAATATGCAAATATTCCTCAAAAGTCACTCCCGGTGAAAGTTGTGAAAGCCAGATTTGGATCATATAAGAGGAAAATAAAAGGAGAGTTGATGGCAAAGAAAGAAAAGTTTACTCAATAATACTACTCACAGCAAACTATATTTAAGTGTACATTCTATGGAAATAGCAATTTACAGTTAGTGATCTGCTGTTCTGAGGAGTTCTGTCTTATTTTAATGACAATTAACCTTTGTCTAAACAATGCAAGTGGTGCATGTTTCTGTACTTATTTCTCTGATGTTTTCATTCACATATAGGTCCCCGCTGACCTTCAAAATGAAGTTCTTGTTAGTCTGCTTGAGACTGACCCTGATGTTGTTGACTATTTGCTGAGGAGGAAAGCATCCCAGTCATCGTGAGTAACTTGTTTCCTTTCATTACAAATGGGTATTTTATTTCCTGGGATTATTCAAAAGCTTCAAGTCTCAAAACCTTGTTAGCATTCATTTAAAAGAAAAATAATAGGCTGTGAATTACTGTGGTGTCAAATTCCTTGTTCCTTTTATAAGAGATGAGTCTATTTGTAGTCTTTATTATCACAATTGTTTGTGTTGCTGATACAATTACAAAACAAAAATGATTTTGCAATACATTCATTGTGTAATTTAAGACCCATAGGTCGCTAGGCATATTGATGGTATGGACTCATGAAAAGCAGGAATGCTGGTGTATTGCAACTGGGTCTCTTTGCATTACTGTTAAATGAAATTCTGTGTATTGTCGAAGGCTTTCATTGCCGGAATCACTGGGTTGTTGTAGGTTTTTCGGGCTGTATGGCCATGTTCTAGAAGCATTCTCTCCTAAGGCTAGACAGTGAAGCCATTGAAACCCACAAGCATGTGGACAATTTCAACAGAAAGGAGAAAACCATGAAAATGGACAAAATCTGGCTACCAGTATTAAAAAAAAACTCTAAAATTATAACAGTAAATAAAGAACAAAACTCAAACACAGGAGAACTCCAGACAAGAAACAATCAGGAACACCTAATCGCCTCTCAAGAAAGGATTTTCCCAGGCAATAACAAGCTACACCTAAAAACCGTCAGGCCATCAAATGCTAATCAAGGTGGCTAATTGAAACATTCACTCCTAGTTCCGACAGACAAGAGTTCTTTCTCCCATCCTGGACTTTCCACAGATATATAAACCCAATTTTCCTAGTTTTCAACAGACCTCACAACCTCTGAGGATGCCTATATTGCCATTAACCAGCCATTCTCTAAAAGTATGAAAATCCCAGTGCAGACACAGATGTTTCCTGATTTGCTCAAAAGAACTTAGAGAATTGTAAACAGGAAGATTTGAAAAATATTTTTGTGGTTATAGCTTCCAGAATCTCCAAGCCAGCTTTACCAGTGATCATACTGGGTTTGCTGATTGGGATCCTGCAAATTATGACATCTCCATTCCATTGAAACCAACACACACAAGAGATGATCTGATCACACACCCATATTGCTTGTATGTCAATATTACTGTCAAGTGTATTAAGTGAGTTTAAGTGTTAGAGTTCATTTTAATACATTCATGGATGAACATTACACATAATCATACATCATTTGCCAATACTTGACTTTCATTAGAACTTCTTTATTCATTTGGAAAATAAGTTGGTACTTCTCTTAAATTGCTTGTTTTTTCTGTGTCATTTGTTCATCAAGAAACAAAACATTTTTAAACAACATGTTTCCTCAAGAAGAAATCACATTTTTAAAGTTTTGCTAGCATGTTTTCAGCAGCAACCATGTAGCTTTGGGAATGAGTTGGGCTAGAAGTTAGAGGGAAATTTGTTCAGCATGTAGGAAATGTTATTCTCTTTAGACATGGCCTGTTTGTAGTCCAGTTTGAAGAGATGGCTACAAATTTATTGGATTGTGTTTTTCCCCAGATGAGAAGTTGGAACCAAAAAATAAGTGAGATACACATGTAGTTACCAACTCAGTAAACCACTAAAATGTGTAACCACTTTTATACTCTTGGAATTATATTGATACTTAGTGGTGGATTTAAAATGTAGATCAATTCAATGAAAAAATTGAAACTCTGCAGTGTGAATTGAGCACATGTGTGTCAGTGGAAGTCACTCGTTCCATAGAGAAATGTGTAAGAACTGCTTAATACCTCTTTCTCATGATGATTGCCCTGAGACAATATATAAAGGATATAAAATGTGCATAGGGAGTGCTGTTTGCCCTTTATATTGAAAGCATTATGAACGCAGTCTTTGTCTTTACTTTTAGCTAATAGCCTCAACATTTCTCCTTTTTGTCTTGATGGAAATACAAAAGAAAGCTTGCCTGGTTTAATACAGCTCTGTTAGGATGGAAACATACAGCTGTACTGGGCATTGCTATGAGACTGCTTGCTGCTATAGCTTACTGTGATGACTGTTTAGTTCTGGATTTTCCTTACCCCTGGACTTACAAGGATGAGAAGTTGATTCCAGCAGGACAGTAACATAAAGCCAAGCTATCATTTAAACCTAAAATCAAAGTTCTTGCTGTGAAAGCTTTCTTGTTAAATCTTATATAAAGCAGCAGTGGCCTGTTTTAAGTTTTTTGGAATTTTCATTTGAGAAGATCCTAGAAGGTCACAAATCTTATTAAGGTAAGGTATTTTAAGAAGTTTGCAAGGTGTTTGTAGAGTGTTCTTCCATCCCACCCTCAACATTTCTTGTGTTACCTTGCTTTATTATTCATGTATTTATTTCATAGTAATTTACCAGACTGCATATATGCTACATACACAAACCTGGAGTATGTCCTTATAGTAAAATCCTTTTTTTTTTCTTTTGGACACATTGACAAAAATAATCTCATGGTAAAGAAAACAATCTATGTAACACAAGAAGTTACTTCTGGCTTCAATTATATTTTTATGAAAGCACTTTCATTGCAATATGTATTGATTTGTGGTTATTGTCTTCAATTTATTGTGGTAGTGAGTTTTTACTTATGTATTGTGAAAGACATTCACACCATTGTTTGTTATGAAAATGCACTCCTTCCAGCATCCATAATCATATCTTGCCTAAATGTTGTTGACATGAACAGTTTTTGAGAGGCTAAACTTTATTACTTTACGCTTTTATCAGAAGCCCTGAAGCACTCCAGTCGGAAGGTTCTTTCTCCATGGAAGGCAGACATTCGTCCATAGATTCAAATAGAGCCTCGAGTGGCGACATCTCACCTTACGACAACAATTCCCCAGTGCTCTCTGAACGGTCTCTTTTGGCAATGCAAGAAGACCTGTCCCTCAGTTCTGAAAAGTTGTTTAAAGTGCCGGAACAATGCACCTTGATTAGTCATTTTCAACCAAAATCAAGAGAAAATTCCCTTGGATCATGGCTTGGGAAAGGTATGATGAGCATGCACAGTGGGTGACATTGCCCTGTTATTTTTTAACTGTGAACATACCTACAGAGTAGTATTATAACTTTTTCATAGAAAAATGGTCATTCGATTCCATTTTGTAAGAGGAGAATTTCTTCAAAGTATCCTGGCATACTGATTATGAGAAATAATCCTGTTAGGATTGAATTATGGAATGTATGATATATAGTTCCGGTAATCCATGAACAAAACCACACATTTCAACATATATCCCAGAGCTGGACACCTGTTACAAATTTCAATAACAGGCATTTATCCAATAGCCTAACACCAGCATTATTGGGTGTGGTATTTTCGTAAGAACAGCACGTTAGGCAGCTGTTTATATTTATTATTTATTTACCATATTTATATCCCGCCATTCTCACCCTGGAGGGAACTCAAGGCAGCCTTACAACAGACAGCAATTTGATACCATGAACACATATATCAAACAAACAATTACAATTAAAACCAGACAATTAAAACATAAATTATTAAAACATCAATTAAAATCACGCCATCCAAACATAATCCAGGGCTGTTCCAATTAGTCATTCGCATTGATTCATACTTACTTATTGCACTGTTCCAAAACTTATTGCACTGTTATTTCACTGTTATTGCACTTATTGCACTGTTATCAAAAGCTTGGTCCCAAAGCCACGTCTTAAGTTTTTTTCCTGAAGGTCAGGAGAGAAGGGGCTGATCTGATCTCTCTGGGGAGGGAGTTTCATAATGGAGGGGCCACCAATGAGAAGGCCCTGTCACTCGTCCCCAACCAATCACACCTACGAAGGAGGTGGGACCAAGAGCAGAGCCTCCCCAGATGATCTTAATATGCAATGATATAAGTAGTGGTTGAAGCAATTACACACTTCTTACTTCCTCTGTCTTTTGGACATTCTTTTATACTATCTCCTGCTCCTCTTGTCTATTTACCTGTGAGGAATAATAGCTACTGGCCATCTGTTCAGCTAAAAAGGGTTATGTTTAGGTGGTCTTTTGTTATTAGCCAACCAGACAAAACATGTAATAGTTTATGTGTTCAGTATCGCACATCATCCAATTGGAAATTAAATTTTACTGGCCTTTTAAAGTGCCATCAATCAGATAGACATTTTATTGGTAAATCATTTTTCTGACTACCGGACTTCGGGTGATCACATCATAAATGGGTCAACACGATTAAGGCCTATTGTACCAATTAAGTACACGTTTTGCGGGAAGGATAGTCCAACCCCTTCAGCTAGACTTTACTATATTTCCCATTTATTCTATTATTGATGTATAGGTGACTGAACACCCAGAATTGGCTTCATCATAAGCTCTTAACTTTGTGAAGGCAATGATCACAAAGTACAGTTCTTGCCATTCTTAATTTCAATATACAAGCTTTAAGGTATATTGAAATGAAGAATAGCTGCCTGTGCACCCTGACATCTTGAAGTTTCAAAACCAAGTTGTGATAAAGCATGGGAATCTGCTGTTCAGGTGGAGGAACAAATAAAATAATTGCGCTAGCTTGAACCCTTTGAAGATGAGGCTAAAATTATTATTATTATTATTATTATTATTATTATTATTAACTTTATTTGTACCCCGCTAGCATCTCCCAGAGGACTCGATGCGGCTTACACAGGCCGAAGCCTCAAACACAATACAATAGAGAATATAACATCACAACAACAAGGCAGATCAAACAATAAGCAAAATAACATAACACCGCAGTACTAAGCAAATCAAACAATAAGCAAAATAACAACAATGGCAGTACATCAGGACATTATTAAAAACTGGTTCGGCCGGCGCACTGGGGTACAAGGGTTAAAAGTGCTGAATGGCAGGAGGCACGTAAGGTTAAAAGTGCGATGTGCAGCGACAATTTGTTATGCTAAGGTGCTACTAGGACTTGGGGTGGGGATTCCTAGTCTGGGAAGGCACAACGGAACAGCCAAGTTTTTAAGTTCCTTCTGAAAACGGCTAGAGTGGGGGCCTGTCTGAGATCTTTTGGGAGGGCGTTCCAAAGTCGGGCGGCCGCCACAGAAAAGGCCCTGTCACGTGTCCCCACCAAGCGCGCTTGCGACGTGGGTGGGATCACGAGCAGGGCCTCTCCAGATGACCGTAACGAGCGCGTGGGTTCGTAGATGGTGATGCGGTCACGCAGGTAGGGTGGTCCCAAACCGTTTAGGGCTTTGTAGGTGAGCACCTGCACCTTGAATTGGGCTCGGAAGACAAATGGCAGCCAATGGAGCTCCTTAAACAGAGGGGTAGACCTCTCTTGATAATGAGCTCCTGTTAGTATCCTGGCTGCTGCCCGCTGGACCAATTGAAGTTTCCGAGCCGTCTTCAAGGGCAGCCCCACGTAGAGCGCATTGCAGTAATCCATTCTAGAGGTGACCAAGGCATGGACCACCCCAGCCAGATCAGCCTTCACGAGGTATGGTCGCAGTTGGCGCACAAGTCTCAGTTGCGCAAAGGCCCTCCCGGATACTGCCGACACCTGAGCCTCAAGTGTAAGCGAAGAATCCAAGAGGACGCCCAAACTGCGGACCTGTGGTTTCAGGGGGAGTGTAACCCCGTCCAACACAGGTGACCACCCTATACCCCGATCTGGTTTGCGATCGACCAGGAGGACCTCTGTCTTATCGGGATTGATCTTCAGCTTGTTCTAAAAGGTTCTTAGGATCCTGGCCATTGTCCCTCTTTAGATCTCTGTTGAAGAATTCTTACCAGATAATCTACCTCATGTTCTTCCTCATCATGTAGATGCTTCAGAGGACTATTTTGACATATGGGGAACCTGGCATTCAACGTTGAAAAGTAGTAACAAAGATACAGATATTGCAGGTATACATTTTGTTGCTCATGTTTATCACTGCTGGTTGCATACTTAGCTGTTCTTTTTAAAATTCTACATTATTTTAGTGTCTTACGTTGCATGAAATGATAACACTGATTGCCATTCACCAGACCACCAGTCTTGTTGGCTGTGGAATATGACTGTCTAAAGTATCTGCAGTACCCTTTACAAACTAGTCGTGATTTCCTTATAGTGGGCTAACTCAGAGGATGTTGTAGCACTGTGGTTCTCAACCTGTGGGTCCCCAGATGTTTTGGTCTTCAACTCTCAGAAATCCTAACAACTGGTAAACTGGCCGGGGGATTTCTGGGAGATGTAGGCCAAAACACCTCAGGACCCACAGGTTGAGAATCAATAGCAGTTTTGAGTTCAGGTCATAGAATAGGAGCTCACCAGCTCTTGTCAGAATGAACAACTTTCCTCTCCCTTCCTTCCTTAGACTGATAATGCCCAGCTTTCTGTGATAAAAAAGAAAATGGAAAGCAAAGGAGTATTTCAGGTTTTTTTTTTAATGTTAGGATAGGCAGCATAAGTCCTATGTAAAGCCTTCTTTAAAAGGGCTTGGATTTACTGCAGTTCTATCACTGTCCACTAGAGGGAAGGGAAGGAGAATAAAAATAAAAATAGAGCAAACCATGATTTAGCTCTGTGCTCTTCTAGGTAAATGACTTAAGATATTTGTTACTGTTGTTCTTAGGATTTTTTTTAACCCTAAGAACAACATTTCTCCAAACAGTGATCCAAACAACATCTCTGCAAAAGGAATTGATGGAAAAATTTCTGATGTTTGGGTGTTTAGGCAATTCCTTCCAGTATCTACAGTATTTTATATCTACCTCTTAGTATTTTTTAAAAAATCAGAGACATATAGAGAAAAAAGCCCATTCTTTCCAACTCCTTTTGATTTATTTACATTTTCTTACAGTTGCCATGGCAAATCATTGAAATGGCAAGTGTTCACAATAACTCTAAAAATAAGAATTAAAATGGGGAGGGGGGGGAGGTTGCTGGCTAGATTTCTCCCCTGCAATCTCCCCCCCCCCATTTTAATTCTTATTTTTAGAGTTATTGTAACTTTAATTAAAGTTATCTTTTTTGTTTAAAAAGATAAACATTTGGAAGAACCCTAGTCCAAATCCAAGAAATTGCTACCAACAGCCCCTGCCCCAGAAAGCATGGAACAAATGCATTTGGAGAAGACAAAAACCAGCAAAATTCAAGGAGCGACATTGTAAGATAGAAGGTCTCAAACTTTTTCGGACATTGAGCTCTTTTGGAAGCAAACTTTTTTTGTGGAGTCCCAAGAAATATTGTTATTACATTACATTACATTACATCACATTATATTATATTAGATATAATGTATATATATCAGGCATGGGCTGGGCCAGTGGGAGATGGATGGAAAGTGTTTGTTTGAACTAAGTCACACAGTGCAAAAAAAATTACAATATTTAAGATGAAGAACAATTTTAACTAAAATATACTTAACGGTTTCAGTGGAAGACTCTCGGGGCCATCCAGTCCAACCTCCTTCTGCCATGCAGTAAAAACAAAATCAAAGCACCCTCAACAGATGGCCATTCCACCTTTGTAATAAATAAATAAATAAATAAATAATAGCAGAAACCCCAGATGAGGTGGAGTGCCCACAGAAGCCCTTAGCACCTCTTGCAGGGCTTCAAGTGGTCTCCGGAGCACAGTTTGAGACCCACTGTTGTAAGACTTTAACACTTCTGTAGACCAATTTGGAAGACCCCTCTTTTTCTTCCCTTCCCTTTCTCCCCTTAAAAACCTTGCCTCTCCTTTATGAACAGTCTTTGACTCTCACTTTTCCCGCCTCCTTGACATGGTGTCATCTAAATTCTGTGTCATAAAATGCAATTTATATCAGTATATGAAGGTTGTACAGTATGACCCAAGTATCTGTTGGCGCTGAATCCACAGGTTCATTTATCCATGTTTAACAAAATGTGCCCTCTCTAGGCATTTTCTATATCTCCCAGCCTGATCCTATGGTGCTCCTAGGCCAGAAGTCAATGGAGTTCACTATTATCCAGAGTTTTCGTATCCCCTGTAGGCAAAAGAAAAATTCTTCTCTATTTCTAGACTGTCTTATATGCAAATCTCCATATTGTGCAGCTACTGACATTCTGGATTAATTAAACCTTGCCTTTAAATCATTTCACTTAATCCAGAAAAAAATACTTTGTCATCGTTTTTTTTCTAACACTCATTAAAGTTTTGAATTATGCACCCAGAAAACAGAAAAATGTACTTTGAAAAAGTTGGGAGGAGTCCTGAATTCTCTTGGTTTCTATCCAAGCCTTCCCAGCTCAAGGAAAACACAGGGCCATTTCTACCTTTGAGCAGTGTAGTAGGGACAACCTTTGTCAGCAGCATGTTCTAGGTTTTCAGAAAGAAAAATGACGGTACTGTAATTTAATTTGTTGTTGCTGTTCTGTTTTTGCTGCCAAGGAGGAGGAAAGGTGCTTTCGAGATTTTCTGTTTTGTGTGCCAAAATAACAACTTGCTTTGGCACTTGGATCAGCCATGTAGAATAGCTTGCAAACAATGTCAATGTTATATTAAAAGGCAACAGTCCTATCTCTCATCCCATCTACGCTAACCATTAATGCAGTTTCAAACAGGTATTTAAGAAAGTAGTTTTGCTAATTGCATCAGAAATCCTGGAACCAGTTGTGAGACCTGGATAGTGATTATACAAGCCACAGAGCACTGATGTGTATTGAAGGCTTTCTTTTGCATAATTTTGTGAGATTTTGTTTTCTGTCTGCAGCAGTGTGAAGCTATCTTTGAATTGTATTAAATGGTCAGTGTACATGGGGGTCTCAGGTTCATTAACTATTCAAAATGTACCATTCTAGCTGTCTAAGAGCCGTCGCAAACTAGGTTCCTGCGGGAGAAAACCTTGCTAGCAAGTCCCTGACGTCATGAGCCTGCGCCTCTCTCCCCGCCCCTTTCTCCGCCCCTTTCTCTTTGCCAGCGTGGTTTTTCCTTTGCTAGGGCAGCATTGCCCGCATTTTCTCTCAGTTGAATTCTGCCAACTGAGAGAGTATACTGGCAATGCTGCCCTAGCAAAGGAAAAACCATGCTGGCAAAGAGAAAGGGGCGGAGAAAGGGGCGGGGCGAGAGGCGGAGTCTCGTGACGTCAGGGACATGCTAGCAAGGTTTTCTCCCACAGGAACAGAGTTTGCGACGGGCCTAAAACTACATACATGCCTCATTACTGATTATCATCCTTCAGGGTCCCATGGAGACATCTTTGAAAGCAGCTCGCTACGGCCAGGCCAGTGCTCTCTTTCTCAAGGGAACCTGTCACTGCCTTCATCCCAGTGGCGAGGGAGCAACACAGAATTAGATCATGGGAGGCAAGCCATCCGAAGGAGTCAGACTGCAGCCGCCCTTCCTGAATGTCGTCCACATCCCCCCCTCTCTCGGGTTTGCAGCACCCCACAAATGGAGGTCAGCAGAAGGAATTCTAGCCAGTCCAATCCAGAGCAGCATTTCTCTGCGGGAAACACAGAACACCTTACAGAACAAGACTCAGATGCAGCTTGTTTGCATAACATGGGGAAACCCTTGTACTTGAGGCAAGCTGAAGTAATGCGTCGAGACAGGCCACCACCACCTTATCCGGACAAAGCAAAGCCAACTTGCACCTTGCAGGCCATTGCCTCTCCAACTGAGAATCCATTGTGGAGGCTTCGGAGGCCAGATTCCCATTCAGGGACCATAGGAGCAAGAATTATGACTCAAGTGCCTGAGCAGGCAGCCCTATGTGAGGAGCAACAAGACCAAAAAGAGAGGAGGGCTTCCATCCCAGAGAGCGAGCAGAACAATAAGCATTTGTCAGAGCCAGACTGGCATGACTGGCAAAGGGATCGATGGCAAATCTGGGAAATTTTATCACCCGATAATCCAGACTCTCTCCCTGAAACACTAGTATGAGTGGAAGATCCCACTTGGAGTGACATTGCTTTTTCACAGCCAAAGAAAGAATGGGACCGGGGACTGAATTCTAGCTTTGTTTTATACCAAGCAGATAATATGCCATTTGTTTGGATTTTTTTCAACAAAAAAACTATGATCACTTTATAATTTTTTTAGTAGCACTGTAAAATTTATGAATTTTGTTCTGGCTTGTAATTGTCATAAGAAGGAAAAATGCGATAACAATTCAAGGCCTAACCACTCTGTAAAATATAAGCTGCGTGTATGATAAAATCTGCAGCCTTGATGTTGCTAAGATGTATTTATGTATCTGCCATTCAGATGATTGTATATTCTGCAAAAAGTCTTCTTTTTTTGTACAATGGTATTTTCATATGCAAGAGAAAACAACTTTTGACTGCTTTTTTAAATGAAAGAATTATTTTAATCACTGCACTTAGTAATATTACCACAATATGTATTGAGGCTCTCTTTGAAGTGCACAAGCTGGTTTCTGTGCTTTTAAACTAACCTGTTTGTGGGAGACATATATTTTCACTATGAAGAACACTAATGTGGAATGGAAACATTCAAAGCCATATATTTTATAGTGAGCAAGTTAGAGGCAGAAATGCAAATAAAAGTTAAAAATTGATGCAATATGTTAAGATTTGATGCAATATGATAATATATATATATATTAGACTATTAGAAAGCAATTTCAGTTAATCCTTCAGAAGCAAGGCCGTGCCTAAAAAAAAGAAATCAAGAAATCCCAAAGATCTTTTTGCCATTCCAGAACTAATGCAATTTTGTATACACAATATATAATATATATTTATAAATACATAGTTTTAAAACAAACTGGAATCCAAATTAGTAACTAAAATAAGTCATTTCTTATTTCTGAAATCTCAAATCAGTCAGAATTAAAGAGGAATACCCCTTGTACATTGAACAAGTATTTGTAGGATCCCACATAAAAATTCCAGAAGAAATCATATTAAAAGTGTAATACTGTCTTTTTAAAGAGTTGTTTCAGTGCAAGTCATAGCTTAACTGCAAAAGTGTTTTGGGCCAGCAGATGGCAATATGTTGCTACTTCAAAGTTTTTTCCTCCCTTCACAAGGAAAAGATCTGTCTGTAATCTTCTTATAAATACGCTTGTCTTAATTTTGACGCAGTTACTTATCCAGTGACGTCTTTAAATTATATCTCGTGCCACAATGGAATAAAACTCTACCAAACAAGAATACGTGCTTTTATACATTTAATTTTTTATTCCTATTATTTTTGAATTGTTGAGCATAAATACGCCATGAGTTTACAGTAGTGCATGAGAGTCAGTCAAGCTCAAAGTGCCAGAGGGGGAATGTGCATGCAAGAGACATATGGAGAGGGACAACATATGTATATGCTTGCTTACTAATTTTAGAAGAGTCCAAGACAAAATGAGATCGTTGGATTGTTTGGTTTTGATGGAAATATAGATAACAACAGTGATAACAGAAAAAGAGAAAGAAATAGGGGAGCAGAGAGAGAACCAGTAGAATTTTCTCATCTCTGGATAGGAACTGTAGTAAATAGCAAAATACTAAATAATCTAGAAACTTCAAAAGAAGCTGATTCTAGCAAAAAATAATATTTTGCGTGAGAATGTGTGTATGCACCTTCAAGACGTTTCTTGATTTATGTTGACTTCATTAATGTCATAGGGTTTGCTTAGGCAAGAAATTCTCAAAGATAGTTTTGCTAGTTCTTTCCTTTTTAATATAGCCCACAGTACCTGGTATTTGTTGACAGTATCTCCCATCCAAATTCTAACCAGGGATGACAATGCTTAGCTTCCAATATTGGACAGGATCTGGTGCCTTTAAGGTATTTAGAATATCTGGCCTTAATAGTAATTTAGTAATAGATGCTGGTTAAATTTGATTGTTGTAACAGTATTACCATTAGAGATGGCAAGGTTGTGTTTGTGGAGCTTCCTGTTTTATCAACCATAAATATTATTTCCATGCCATACTTTCATGTAGTAAAAACAGACTATCCTTGCAGGTTTAAGAAACCAACAACTGATAGGTCTCAAAAAAATTTCATTGTGCAGAAGTTAACAATTGCATGTACTCACCTACTGGACTAGGCTCATAAAATAAAAATCCCAAAAATGGAAAATAATCTCTAGGAATTTCTAGTGTTACTTGCCATTTTTATTTTTAAGAATACAATGACAATCCAAAATCTAAGTATTTCTAATTTGATAAATACTGAGGTAAGTTCTTTTGTCATTCATATTTCAATAAAGTTTTATATGTTTTCTTTTTCTATGTTTTAAGAAAGAATTGTGTGTGTGTGCCTTCAAGTCTTCTGTCTATTTTTGCCAAAATAATGAATTTCATAGTGTTTACTAAAGCAAAGAATACTCAGAGGTATTTTGCCAGTTCCTTCCTCTGAAATTAGGACTCAAATCAAGCTTTGTGTATTAGAAATGGTTTTAATCTTTCTACTGTGCTTCAAGCAGCCTTAATCTACACTCTACAACAGATGCCCAAGACAGGCTTCAGAGTCCAGAAAGAAAGGGCTCTACACTGAAAAAAATTGCAAAAGAATCTCTGAAGGTTTGTTCACATATACTTCAGATCACAGTGTAAAACACTGTGCGTCATTTAGTATTTAATGCATGAGAAATCAGTACATTTGTTTCATTCCCAAGGAGAATCTTGAATTAAAGAACAAGGTTTGGTTGTATCATGAGTCACCATCTATATATAGCAGCCTTTCTCAATTTGGTTCCCTACAGATGTTTTGACCTACAAATCCCAACATTTGTGACCACTGATTGACTGAATGTGCTAATGGGGAAAGCATGTGACTGCCACTAACAAAGTACAAATCCATTCTGCCCTTGCTTTTAGCTTAATTGGATCAGACTCATGGCAGTTCCAGTCCTGATGGGGACATCCATTCCATCATGTGTAGTTTTGCCAGTTTTTCACCTGGGGGTAATAGGAGTTGTAATCAAAAACATTGAAGGTTATCAAGTTAGAGAAGACCAGAGTAATGTTGGCTTACAAAATGTCATGATGTCCCTGAGTCCCTCTTCGGAGATTGAGATAGGATGGGATATAAAAGCCTGAAATAAATAAATAATAATTAATGGGCAAACTCATCAGTGAGGCTATGGTATAACACTGCCCAACACACATTTCGGTGCCTGGAATGTTAGATCTGTTTCTTGGTATGTTTGATCTGCTGATTCCAAAAATGGCTCCACTTTCCCCTTACCAGCTCTAGTTTTTGAAATATAGAACATATCCCATGTACTAGATGCCATATGCTCACCCATAACACCATAACACCATGATAACCGTAACTAAAACTAAAGCTGATCAGATATCTCCAATGTAAATTTTTGAATCAGCACCCAAAACAACCCCAGAAACAGGCCTAAAAACCAAGGCATCAAGAATGTTTTTGTTGTATTGTATAATGTGTATGTGGTTTTTTTCTGTGGGGCCAGCAACCAACAAAGTTACTTGCCAAAAACAATTACTGGGAAATATTCCTCAACTGCAGAGGAGCCATCTTATTACTAAGAAGCAACATTATCACAGAACATTGTTGCTGCTTAAATTGGAGTAGCAAAGCCTATTGTAATGTACATGGCAATTCAGAGGTGTGTTATGAATACAGATATCATAGAGTTGGAAGAGACCTCGTGGGCCATCCAATTCCCTGCCCAAAACCAGGAAAATTGCATTCAAAGCACCCCTGACAGATGGCCACCCAGCATCAGATAAAAGCTTCCAAAGAAGAAGCCCCCACCACAGTCCAGGGCAGAGAGATCCACTGCTGAATGGCTCTCTCAGTCAGGAAGTTATTCCTAATGTTCAGATGGAATCTCCTTTCCTGTAGTTTGAAGCCATTGTACTGCATCCCAGTCTCCAGGCTGCAGAAAACAAGCTTGCTCCCTCCTCCTTTTCAAAAGACAAACTTTTCCAAAGACAACTGGCTTCCACATCACAGAGGGTGCCAAATCCAAGGGATCCTAAATCTGCTAGGATCCTCTTATAAAAAACATATGATAGCAGCCTTAATACTTTTAATTTCAGTGCTCTGTAGGCAAAATGCTAATATATGGGATTGTGTTAGGATTTTAAAATGTAGGCAAATATCCTGCACAAGAGTACGGGTATAATATTGCTCCACTGCCTGATTTGATCCCTGAAAACCAATTAAAAGCTAATTGAACATCCCAATGATGTTATACTGTGACTAGCTCCCTCCCACCAGTAACTAATGGTGTGATGAAGGTGTGAAAGCATCCCATAGGAATCCCATTTCCATTCCTCTCACTTGTTCACTAGGAGAAGGGGCTGGTCATGGCATTCTGCAGAGTCCTGTTCAACAGAGTCGAAGACTGGCTTTGTAGGTTGATTTCAGGGACATTTACAATTGTGACAATGGTATCAATAGTATACAGTTTTAAGTCTAACTTAAGGCATCATTACTAACAAAAAGGATGCCAGCCTTTGAGGATGCTGCAATACAGGAGGTATCTTCCACTTGCTTTTCACCTGCTCAGGGAGTCTATAACATCACAGAAGACCTGCTTGCAGTCCATCAATCAGTGGCATCCTTGCAGGGGCGGCTCAACCCATTACGCAAAGTAAGCATTCGCAGTATAGTAGATTTTGCCCAGAGGTGCTCTTGGTGGAAAATAGACCTTGACATATGCGAGTTGTCGTTACTGGGATATATAGTTCAACTAAAATCAAAGAGCATTCTGAACTCCACCAATGATGGAATTGAACCAAATATGGCACACAGAACTCCTATGGCAAACAGAAAATATATATCAATGATTGGTTGGGGAGGGGCGCCAAAATACTGTTTGCTTACCATTGAAAATTACCTAGGGCCGGCTCTGCATCCTGGTGAGGCAATCTGTTCAGTCCCTGTCTCCAGAGACTTCTATTCATGCATAGAAAGTTCTCTGGAAGTTTGTACAAAGATTTGAGATGTTATGCAGCCTTTTCTTTATAACTTTGACTAGTCCTGTATTCGCACCAATATTTGCATTTGTGACACATCCCAAATTTGGGAAATCTCTACCATCTACACATTTAAGGTTATGTTTTTGTTGGGGGCTTTTTTGTGAGGTAAGGCTTTTCATGGGATCAGGTTGTGATGGCAAAATCATGATTTCGTATAGTGGCTTTTTTGGCCCAAGCCAGTACACAAAATACCAACAGTTTAAAGGTGTTATGCATGCAGTTGTTTTGCAGTCTGCAGGATGTGAAGAATATAGTCTTCATGTTCAGCTCTAAAATGCTGTAAGTGCATGGGAAATGGTTGAGTACACAACATAGTTGTCATGTAGCCAATAGATCTCATCTACTGAATAGCTTGTGGTTAGCTATGATGGGAAATAATATTTCTTGAAAGTAAGTGCCATTGGAGTGAAAACACTCTATATGAAGTCTAGTGTGTGTAATTCTGGAATGACCTGTCATGTGACCACTAGGAGGCCATCTAAGCTCATAATACTATTATAAATGCTAAGTTCAAGCCAACGTATGGGTTTTCAGTTCTAGGGATAAGTGTTGCAATGAATTAGGATGAAATGAAATGCCACATCAACAGTATAGAGAGGAGTTGCATCTTTAGAAAATTACAAGACAGGAGAAACTCTTAGGGGTGCAACTATTGGGGCAGGGTGAGAATGATGGCATTGACTTTGCAAATAAAATCTGCTCCCCTAAAATTCCAGCATAAATGCAAATTTAAATAATTATTTTTAAATTTTCTATCAACACATATTTCCCTTATTAAACTGATCAGATAAATTTACTGGGAAGATATGGGTAAGTTAATGGAAGATCTACCACCTCTGAAACTCTGCCAGTTTACTTTGGGTAAGGTAGCAGATGAGAAAACAGGTTGGGTTTCCCCCCTTTTATAGTCCTTAGTCACTTCCAATGAGGAGCTCCCAGTGGCACAATGGGTTAAACCCTTGTGCTGGCAGGACTGAAGACAGACAGGTCTTAGGTTTGAATCCGGTGAGAGTGTGGATGAGCTTCCTCTGTCAGCTCCAACTCCCCATGTGGGGACATGAGAGAAGCCTCCCACAAGGATGGTAAAACATTAAAACATCCGGGTGTCCCCTGGGCAAAGTCCTTGCAGACAGCCAATTCTCTCACACCAGAAGTGACTTGCAGTTTCTCAAATAATTCCTGACATGAAAAAAAAAGTCATTCCCAACAGGTTTAACTGAAAGGGAAATGGCTTGGTGTTAAGTGGCTTTGGAAGGGATTAATTAATTAATTAATTAATTTACTTTGCTTGTATACCGCAGTTTCTCAGCCCGTAGGCGACTCAACGCGATTCACAACAAGAGCAAAAAGACAATCATAACAGCATACAATTTAAAAAACCATTAACAGCATAGTATACAAAGTAATGACACATCAATAACAACACATTAACGTCTCGTAACTAGAATCGTGATCCAATTCGTCGTCCATAATTCCGTTCTTATATTCATCGTATTCATTGCACTATTTAACCGAATGCCTGTTCAAACAGCCAGGTTTTTAGTTTTCTTCGAAACACCATTAACGTAGGAGCTGATCTAATGTCCATGGGAAGGGCGTTCCACAGCCGAGGGGCCACCACAGAGAAGGCCCTGTCCCTCGTCCCCACCAGCCGTGCTTGTGATGCAGGCGGGATCGAGAGCAGGGCCTCCCCAGAAGATCTTAAAGTCCTGGTGGGTTCATAGGCAGAGATACGTTCGGATAGGTAACTTGGGCCCGAACCGTTTAGGGCTTTATAGGCCAAAGCCAGCACTTTGAATTGAGCCCGGTAGCAAATCGGCAGCCAGTGGAGCTGGTGCAGCAGAGGAGTTGTATGCTCCCTGCGCTCCACTCCTGTTAGTATCATGGCTGCCGAGCATTGGACTAGTTGGAGCTTCCGAGCCGTCTTCAAAGGCAACCCCACATAGAGAGCGTTGCAGTAGTCTAGACGGGATGTAACCAGAGCGTGGACTACCGTGGCCAAGTCATTAAGGGAGGAAGTGGTGAATATAAGGTACAAGACTATTCCTGGTACATCTTCAACATCTGCTGTTTTGCAGGAACAGCATCCATATAGTGGGCTGAGAAATTTAGAGAAGTATGCCCCAAATAATAACACTTATATGCTATAGTTCAGTGGTTCTCAACCTGGGGTCCCCAGATGTTTTTGGCCTTCAACTCCCAGAAATCCTAAGAGCTGGTAAACTGGCTGGGATTTCTGGGAGTTGTAGGCCAAAAACATCTGGGGACCCCAGGTTGAGAACCACTGCTCTAGTTGAAGGACCTTCATTGGAGGCAAAGCTGACAACTGGTCAGCAAGTCCTACACTATTCTATAATAATATTAATCTTCTATTAATTAGAAACATTAAATCAGAAATTAAATTTGCTAGATGGCAGTGGATCCAAACAGCATATAGTAATGTTCCATATTCTTCATAATGTTCTCTGTTCCAATTATTTTATAATAATGGTCTTAGAGGAAATGTTATTGAGTGAGGCAAGTACCCCTAGTTGTTAGGAAAATGGCTCTTCATTCTGTAGTTTATCTTATAAATTGCAACAGTGGTTCTTAGCAAAATATCTCTAGATATTTTGGACCAAATAACCCTGAAGCCCTGTCTAAATGCCCAAGACCGAGGGATTTCAGGAGCCAAATTCCAAAATATCTGAAGAAGCAAAGATTGAGAACCACATGATGACACTGAAAACAAATTTAATGTTTGTTGATATACTGCTTAGGGCTGCATGTGATGGAAGTTTCGATTCCAATGACTTCTTTGATTTATGCCGTGGTTTGCTTTTGGTTTTGAAAAACACTATCGGAGGGTAAATCTCGGCCAGTGAAATGTCTTAGGTTGGTCCTGGTAGTGAAATCTTTTCAAGTTTCTGCAAAGATGCTAAAAGAGATTTTAGTGGGCTTGGAACTTGAATTGAAGCATTATGAAAAACAGAAATATATACTTCATAATGAAAATAATAGTTTTCACCCTAGTAGCTGTTTTACATTGTCATTTGGCTTGTGGCATCTTAACACTTTATTGCAAGTCTGTTTTCATAGACCAAATGTTCAAAATGAACTAAATGCAATGTTCAAAAGGAGACTGTGTTACTTTCTTAGGTTTCATGAAATGAGGAACAGAACTTACAGAAAGTATCTAAAGCAATTTAAAATAAATTTAGAGCTTCAAGAGGAATGTTGGTTAAGTAGTCTTATTCCTTAAGAAAGAAAAACAAACCCAATTGGGTTTTTTAAAGTCACATAGAAACAAATCTTCAGAAAAGCATCTGAGACTTGATGCTGTGAACCAAAATGAATCATCAATTTAGCCATGTATATAAATGGATTATGGAAATTGGAACAGAAACAGTAAACGAAATTTGGTGTGACAATAACACATTGTGAACCAATGTCTCCAGAATGCTTTTCCCGGGAAGAACAATTCTCTGGCCGCCTTGTCTGTCAGTCACCTTGCCACTCGAAAGCTAGTCATTGCTAGAGGCAAAAGGCAATTCTCAGAGTGAATAACTGTTCTCTTCAAATACTTTCTGCCAGAGGCTTATACAGACCGTTCAGCTGAGAGAGCTTTAAAAACAATGGGGTTGGAGGTCCATTGTAACCACAAAGGAATATTTAATTTTTATGAGTTTATCATTTATGAAAGCACACAGTATTGCTGCCTCCAATCGGCCTTCATGCTTTCTTCCCCTTGACACAGACACATTCGGGGATAGGCTTCAAACAGAATGCACATAACCTTTAGAAAGGAAATCTTTTAAGCACAATTGTTATGTCTCCCATACAGGCAGAGATGTTTGAAGGCTTTTCTTTCTCATTTTCTCTGAGGGTGCATTTATATCAATTTTCTTACACCCACAATGTAGACCCCATCAGATGAGTACTTTGTAGTTCCAGAAATATTGCCAGATATGGTTAGAGTTAAAGAAATACAACCATGTGTGTACAAACAGCTGTATGTCAACAGGACAATTGTGGTGGGAAGACAGATAGTTATGAGACCCTGGAGTTCTCCCCTTACATTTGTTCTGTTCTGTTACTGCCTTGTCTAAAATTGATATTCTCAGACCTGGCTTTATTTCTTCTCAGTCATCTCTTCCTGCAGTCTTTATATTAGTCATGTAGTCATGCCCTGCCATCAGACCTGTAATTTCCTTAAGAAATATTTTCTTTTAATTTACCAGTGCTTCCAAACAGCCAACTTCTACATAGAGCCAAGAAGGAAGGGATTTTGCTCATACCTAGAATATCTAAGTTCACTCCCTTGCCATCAACATGCAAAGCAAGGAAATATCCATTTCTGAAACTCTGTTAAGCTATTATCAGCCAATAGAATACCTGGCTAGGTGTATCAATATAAGACAACTTTGGGGGTTTAAAACATTAATCTTGCTGGGCTTTGCATATTGGTTAAAGGGAAGCCAAGAAAACGTTATACACAGCAGTGCACCATCCACATATCTCTAAAATATGATCTAAATAATGAGTGCTCCATTCACACTGCACCTATAGCACTTACATTCTGCTTTAATGTCATGGTTCCATCCTCTGGCTGCTTTGAGTCTCTTTTGTGGAGAGAAAAAGAGGGACAATAATAATAATAACAATAATAATAAAACAATAATCTGGGATTGGGAGTCTCATGAGAATTCTTAATGTCCCTGTCTAAACTGCAAATCCAAATATTCCAAATATTCCAAAGGGCACAACATGGCATCTAATTGTGTAGTGTATATGGGTCCCTTGTGAAATTTCCTGTGAAATGTTTTCAGCCATAAATTCTATTCTTTCTAAATAATTTTATGTGTTTGAACAAAATCTTAATTCGTTTGAATGATGAGTCACAGACTTTGGATATGAAGCATACTTATTGTTTATAACAAAGAATGCACGGACTCTTGGGATGGCTTTGATAGTCCAGAAAGTTATTTGTATTTCAGGTCTTTCTTTTTTTTAAAAGGTAAGCTTTTTTAAAGGCTCTTTTGATCTCTTTGGGAGAGACCTACATATTCAGGAATTGTTTTCTACATTTCTAAGCTTATTGCTGTATGTTGTTTCTCACATATCTTCATGGACCTTCTGAAGTTGATGTCAAGAAGAATAAGGGCATTAGCACTTTGAATAAGTCTATTCGTGTTTGTTTCAAGATTGGGAAAGAAGTACAGCAGGGTTATATACTCTCACCTGACCTATTCCACTTGTATGCATCATGCGAGTTAAAATTGATGGAAGAAACATTAACAACCTTAGATATGCAGATGATACCACTTTGGTGGCCAAAAGTGAGGAGGAGCTGAGGGGATTTCTAATCAAGGTGAAAGAAGAAAGCGCAAAAGCTGGGTTGCAGTAAAACATTAAGAAACCAAGCTTATGGCAATCAGACTGATTGATATCTGGCAAATAGAGGGGGAAAATGGAGGCAGTGACAGACTTTGTATTTCTAGGCACGAAGATTGCTGCAGATGCAGACTGCAGCCAGGAATTCAGAAGATGTCTACTTCTTGGGTGGAGAACAATGACCAATCTCAGTAAAATAGTTAAGGTTAGAGACATCACACTGGCAACGAAGGTCTGCATAATTAAAGCAATGGTATTCCCCATAGTAATCTATGGATGAGAGAGCTGGACCATAAGGAAGGCTGAGTGAAGGAAAATGGACACTTTTGAACTGTGGTGTTGGAGGAAAATTCTGAGAATGCCTTGGTCTGCAAGAAGATCCAACCAGTCCATACTCCAGGAAATAAAGCCTGACTGCTCACTGGAAGGAAGAATATTAAAGGCAAAGATGAAGTGCTCTAGCCACATAATGAGAAGACAGGCAGTGTGGACTCATATAATCCAGTTCAAAGACGATAATTTGGATTCAGAAACTGGATTATATGGTAGTGTAGATCCAGTCTTACTTTGCACTGTCAGTGTTATTATGTCAGCCTTGTCCTGGTATTTTGAGAGAACACTTTGATACTGTTCATAATTTGATGAAACCTAAAAACATACTCTCTGTTGTTTTTCATAACTCAGATTCTGGTAACAGCCCACTGGGATGAATGTTGATTCTTTTCGAAATTTAAAAGTTTATGATTGTTTTTTAAGAAAATGTGTTGTTCATTGTATTTGAACAACCTCACAGCTGTATCGTGCTCTGCACTTGACTAAACCATTACCCTGTGACAATGTGCAGAGGCCATCAGACAAGTGTGACTTTCATGTATTGTCAAGCTTCTATACTCTCAAGACATTCGTTCTTCCTAATGTGATGGAATTAGGAAAGAATTCTGTTGGGATGCAAGCCAGTTCTTGTCAAAAGTGTTGTATCAAGACAGATCATGTTGAGTCATCGACTCCTATGAAACCAGATTCCAGTTTAAAATCCACCCTTTCCTAGCATAAAAGCCGCCTGCTTTTTTCTTTTAAAGGGAAAATAAGTAATTATTTGGCTTGTGGGATACAAGAAGTATATATGTGTTGAAATAGCTGTAGAAAGTTGAATGTCAGCGTGATGGCATACCATTCTCGAACAAGTAAGCAAGACTTTAGTTTTTGTAACCGATGCTAAGTTCTCCATATGTAATTATTTACACATGCTGTAAGAAATACCTTGATTATAGATCTAGAAGGGGAAAATGTCACAACTCCAGAGCACACTGCCTGTAAGACAATGCTGATAAAGCCATGCTTGGAAATAACAGGGCTAGTTTCCAAGTTGAAGTTGTTACTGAATACTAACTAATTAGTTTCCCATAGATGGGTGTGGAGGCCTTGGCTCTAGTTGTCTTATTGTTTAAATCCAGGTTCTGGAATGTCTCCTTTTAATCTGTTTTTGATTTCTCTGAGATTTTGTAATAGACTTGTTTTGCACTATTACAGTATGCATTCTAGCTTTTATGTTAACATTAGCTGCTTGTATAAATGGCTAGATTACTAAGATTACATCCCCAGATGTGCAAGTATTGATTTTTGGATGAATATGCGAACAACCATTTTTTTAAATGCCCTGCTCTATTTTATGGATTTACATAACATAATTCATATTCCACACATTTGATATAAATTTTATAGAACAGAAATAAATATATTAACATAGCAATATATTTATATGCCAGTCTATTCATATAATTGGTGTAAAACAAGACTGCTTGAAGTTAAAAATCCTAAAATTAACCTTTCTTACAAGACAGAGAAAATAGAATTGCATTTGCGTGGTAGCTAACTGATATTAACAGAAGAACCAAGATGACCTCCTTGGAGCAAAACATTCCAAAGCAAGGGAACCACTACTAGACAGACAGTCTACCTATTCTATAAAGGGAATTCTAGTTGTTGTTTTTTTAAAAAAGGGGGGGATTGTGTCGCTCATCCATTTGTGTAAGGAAGGCGTCATTCCTCTCCATCTCCAGCTACCTTTTCCTGGAATTTTATCCCAGACCATTCTCAAAGATTCCCCAAGCCTGGAAGAGCATATTTTAGGAGGAAGGGAAAGGCACAGGAGCTACTATGGGAAGGCATAGGGAAAGAAAGTTAGGTGGAAGGCCAATGTCTACTTCAGTTCAGAAAGGCTAAATAGCTTCACTATGTTCAGGAGCCTCCTGTTGACTGTAGAAGCTTTGGATCCCATCTCTCCATTCGGCTCAGATACCATACATGATCCGCAGAAAAAGAAAGCCATGTAAAACACCATGGTTTCCTTCCTGTCTTTTCAGTGCTATTTTTAGGTTGCATCTACATTTGTAGAATTAATGCTATTTGACACCACTTTAACTGCTATTACTCAATGCTGTGATCATGGAAGTTGTAGTTTTAGTCTTTTCTGTCAAAGAGTGCTGATGGAAGTTGTAGTTTTACAAGGACTTTAGTGTTCTCTGTCAAAGAGTGCTGGTGCCTCACCAAACTACAAACCCCAAGATTCAATAGCATTGAGCCATGGCAGTTAAAGTGATGCCAAGCTGCAGTAATTCTACAGTGCAGATGCAGCCTTAGTGTCCAAAATTAAAGCACTTTGCCCTGTTTGGTAGCCCAGACCTGTACACTCATATAGTAACAGAATTTAGGAAAACAAATGAATATATCAGCAAGTGCTCAGCTGACAGTGAATGTGTAGTGATGTATAAATTAATCTTAATCACTCACTACCTCTGAGGATGCTTGCCATAGATGCAGGCGAAATGTCAGGAGAGAATGCCTCTAGAACATGGTCATTTAGCCCGAAAAAACCTACAACAACCCAAATTAATCTTTTCTGGCTGAGTTTCATATACTGACTGGCTTTTTAAATATCACTATTCTGAACAATGTCTCTCGGTGTGTGGCTCAGTCCCGCCGTCATCAAATTGAGAGGCATCAGTGAAACATCTCCCAGTCACATTTGCATCTGCTGTTTCCTTCCCTCTTTTCAGCCATGTACTTCTCTGGGCACCTGAATAAACATTTGCAAATATTTATCATTTTCCACCTCACCAAGTGTATGTGAAATCTTTCCCACAACTCCCTACTGTAAAATAGAAAGCTCCTTCCTCCTTTTTAATATAAACATGTAACTAATGTGCCCCTTGTTACTATGGACATCTGTTATATGTATAGTAGGCATTATGTTGCTCACAGATTAGTCATTTGCATCTGCACGTGTTTGCATAGGGTCCTGACATGTGTAGCAGCTCTTTATAATAATAGGAAGTGGGAACTGTCCAAGCATTGCATTCTTTAATATCAGCCCTTTAATTTTATCTGAATGCTGTAAATTTATTCCTGGACTTATTAAAATGAAGCAAGTGACTATGAATCTAGAAGGAATTCCTGAAAAGTATTATACATATATATTTCTTCTTACTGTCTTCCAAAAACAGTAATTAGAACAAGAATCATAGAATCATAGCATTGGAAGAGACCTCGTGAGCCATCCAGTTCAACCCCCTACCAAGAAGCAGGAAAATCGCATTCAAAGTACCCCCGACAGATAGCCATCCAACCTCTCTTAAAAAGCCTTCAAAGAAGGGGCCTCCACCACACTCCAAGGCAGAGAGTTCCACTGCTGAACAGCTTTCACAGTTAGGAAGTTCTTCCTAATGTTCAGGTGGAATCTCCTTTCTTGCAGTTTGAAGCAATTATTCTGCGTCCTAGTCTCCAGGGCAGTAGAAAGCAAGCTCGCTGCCTCCTCCCTATGACTTTCTTTTGCATATTTATACATGGCTATCATGTCTCCTCTCAGCCTTCTCTTCTGTAGGCTAAAGATGCCCAGCTCTTTAAACCACTCCTCATAGGGCTTGTTCTCCAGGCCCTTGATCATTTTAGTCACCCTACTCTGGACACATTCCAGCTTGTCAAACAAAAAATTTAAAGTAAATTTAAAAATACTTATTTTAAAAACTCATCTATAGCTTTTCTGTAGCATATAATGATTTGTCTGGCTGAATCCTAGCTCTGAAGATACTTTAGTGATTTGTACAGTATTGCCGTGGTGTTAGAAGACACCTCAAAAAGTTGTTGGAAGACTCCTAACATGGATATTTAATCTAATCCATTCTAGCAAAAACAATTTTTGTGGACCAATTTGACTTTGCAAGTTATGAACTGATGTCCTGTCCAACTTCCACCTGTGTATATCTTTTTAAGGTTACTGAGGAGGGAGAAATTACTTCCTCCCTCATACAATGTCCTTCTCACTATTGGACTCACTTTTCTCTTCCTGGACCCCTAAAATGGCCATGTAGTTCACCTGACTATGATTTGATGACTCGATGCACAATGCTAACATTATTTTCAGGAGAAGACACAGAAGATCCTGAAAGATGCATTAAATTGTCATGCATCTATGCTATTAGTGGAAGATAGCCAGATACTTTTCAGTTGTTCCACATCCTCCCTGGTCATTTGGGGCCCTTCCAGAGATGCAAAAAATGCAAGGGAAATTGGAATTTTTAATCCCACTTCCTCTTGGGATGGAGGCCACACAGCTGGCCTAAACCCTAGGATTTTGCAGCGGAGAGGGGGTTCAGATACTCACCTTGCTGATCCGAGATCAGCAGAGGTGGTGACTGGCACTACCAGCCTCCCCTTCCCTGTGTTCCATTTCCCTGAACTTACTGGGAGAAGACTCGACAAGGTCTGAAGACTAACTGCCTCCCCGCTCCTTTGGAAGAGCAGAAGAAGGGCTTTGGGTAGGGCAGGTGGAATTTCTGCTCCAAGCTCCCCATTGGAGTTTTCAGGGAGAAGGAACAGAGGCACTGAGGGAGAAATGGGGGGCTGGAGGGAGTCCAGACCGGGGGAGGGGGGAGGAAAACAGATTTTCCATGCCTGCAGGGATACATAAGCTGGGAAAAATGTCTTTCTCAGGGGACCCATGCAGACACAGCCCAAAATGTGTGAGCTCTCAGGCCTTTACCGGAGGCATCCAAACTATGCCTCCAGTAAAAGAGGAAAAACTTCTTTGTCACAAATTATTTAGATACTCTATTAGACCTGGGCCTTCAGGAAAGACTCAGGTCAAAAGGAGTATGGGCACTATGGCAACTGGCCCTGGGTAGTCCTGGGTCTACCGAGGAGTCAGTCTATACAGCCCAATTTGTTTCTTCAGACCCCGTGGATCCAGAGATGTGAAGAGGAAACCCATCCCCTCCCCAAATCTCCCCATAAAACCTTTAAAATAAAATAAAAACTTACTGGGCTGACATTATACCTCTCTGCAGGCTCCTGGTGTACCAATATTGAGCTAGGAGGCGGGGGGGGGGGGGAGTTGGTCCTGCCCCCCATCCCGCTTCCTGGCACAACACTGGTATGCCCCAAGAGCCTCCAGAGAAGCCAAAAGCTGTTCCCTGTAAACATGGAAGCAATCACTACAAATAGCAAGAAATGCGAGATTTTCAGGAGTGGGAATATCCCGGATCTGAGCCGAAAATCAGAATCTTCGAATGTCTATATGTCCCTGTACTTGGAATTCATGGGATTTTTAATCTAGGTTTGTTCTCAGATTTTAGATGTTTGTTCCTGATTGGTTGGTTCCTAAAAAAAAGATGACAGTAGAGTAGAAGGCGAAAACTTTGTTTGTGTGACAAAAACTTAGTTAAATGTGTGAAGGGCACATTTTCTCTGGCCAGGACAAAGTAGTGCCCCCCTAGTCAACGTTGTAAATCTTTTAACAATAAAAGCAATCAGGAATAAACATGTATAACCTAGGACACCACATACTGTCTGCACAGATGGCCCTGTAGCTTATATAACCTTGGAACAGAACTTATATAATTATTAGCATGTTCGCATATTTGCATCTTAATGTGTGTGTGTGTGTGTGTGTGTTTTTTTTAAAAAAACAACAACAAAATTTCCAGAAGAAGTCCCATGGTGGCCATCTTGGGGGCTGCAAAAGTTTATGCAAAGTTTGTGATTTTGGGGTTAAAACACTTTGGTGGCCTGGATTGGGTGGTTTCTTCAACAGCTTAAAATGGATTTCAGCTACTACTAGGTTCCTGGATCAACTGCCAGAATGGAAATGCAGCACACATATGGGAACTATCAGTGTTGTTGTCACAGATGGGATGTGTAGACCTGTCCATGAAGAAGTGTATTTCAGTTAAAATTACTCAGGAAGAACATGCCACAAAGAGAAATACTGTACTTTTTACTTCCTTTATGTCAGTGCTAATTGGTATATTTTATTAAAGCACACTGGAATGGAGAAACGATGTAGTGTTGCTTATGTCTATTGTATCTAGGACAAAATTACTATTTAAGCAATTGCTTCAAGGCATTATTATGTGGCTTCTCCATCTGTGACAAGAATTACAGTTCATGGAATTGTTCGCTTTGAAGTCACTGATTCAATATATGGTGTTGTCATTCCAGAGACATTTTCCCTCTTTCTGTTCCATTCCCCACACCCCAAAAGCTTAAAACAATAAATCCAGTAAATTATATGCGGATTTAGTTAGTTATGTGGTCATAATTTTCCATAGGCCCAGATGAACCACAAACTACATAAATTGAGTATCTTGGCTTTTGAAAACATCCTGTCCCATCATTATCCAGCTTCATCACGAGCAAGCAAAATGCCTAGAATTTTTGTTGTTGTTGTGTGCCATCACATTCCAATTTATGACAACCTTAAGCAGGGCCAGCCCTAGGTAATTTTCAAGTGTGAGCAAACAGTATTTTGGCACACCCCCCCCCCCCAACCAATCACTGAAAAATAAAAGGTAGAAGGTAGAAGTGAATAAAAGAATTACCTTACAAACCAGACATTTACTTACAACATTATGTTCATATAGTTACATAGAATTAACACAAATGAGCTTTTTTTAGCCAGACAACTAACTCTTACAAAAACATGCAAAAGGAGGCCCTGAATGTGCATCAATACTCTGCAGTGTGTGCAGTCACTATCTGGACCTCAAACAGGTCCCAGGATTTCCTATGAGTAGATCATTCTACACTGTAGAAAGAATGCAATTTGGCTCTGCTTTAACTACCACGACTCACTGTTATGGAAACATGGGAATTGTAGTCACTCTGCTGTCTGGTGGCCCTTCTACATAGCCCTATATCCCAAAAGCAAATAATCTGGGTGTTATATGGCAGTGTAGAAGGGGGCAAAGAGTGCTAGTGCCTCATATCAAAGGACAAATTCCATGAACCAGAGCAGTCAAAGTGGTGCCAACTTGCATTCACTCTACAGTGTAGAACAGGAACCCTAAGGACAGTGAAACCACACTGTCCTTCAAATCAAAATGGGGTCACAGTACATTAAAAATGACTTAAATATACAGAAAAACCAACAAGATGTCATAAGTAACTGGTTGCAAAAAATTGTGGTTTTTTCAACACTGACATACAATTCAGATTATCAAATCAATCCATGTTATCTGCTCGCTGGAGAAGATGCGAGAATCGTGAGGCCTGGCTTGGAAGGAATGCGGCCTAAGCAGCGCTCCTTCCTAGCCAGGCCTCCCGAAAATCGCATTGTTGTCTCGCGGGAGAAGACGCAAGAATCGCGAGGCCTGGCTTGGAAGGAATGCACCCTAAGCAGCGCTCCTTCCTAGCCAGGCCTCCCGAAAATTGCGAAGCCTGGCTAGGAAGGAGAGTGGCCTAAGCAGTGCTCCTTCCTAGCCAGGCCTCCTGAAAATCACGAAGCCATGCATGGGAGCTCCTCAAGAGCGCCCCCCCCCAGACGGGCACCCTATGCAAAAGCGTAATTTGCATACCGTCTTGGGCCGCCTCTGTATATGAGTCTATGCTGCCAAATAATACAATTCAAAGCAAATAATCTGGGTGTTATGTGGCAGTGTAGAAGGGGGCAAAGAGTGCTAGTGCCCCATATCAAATGACAAATTCCATGAACCATAGCAGTCAAAGTGGTGCCAACTTGCATTCACTCTACAGTGTAGAATAGGAACCCTAAGGACAGCGAAGCCACATTCTTCAAATCACCTTGGGGTCACCGTACATTAAAAATGACTTAAATATACAGAAAAACCAACAAGATGTCATAAGTAACTGGTTGCAAAAAAATTGTGGTTCCTTCAACACTGACATACAATTCAGATTATCAAATCAATCCATGTTATCTGCTTCGATCTGTCTAGATCCAGGGAAGTCATGCTGCTACCCCTCTATTCTGCCTTGGTTAGACCACACCTGGAATACTGTGTCCAATTCTGGGCACCACAATTGAAGAGAGATATTGAAAAGCTGGAATGTGTAAAGAGGAGGGCGACTAAAATGATCAAGCCCTATGAGGAGCAGCTTAAAGAACTGGACATGTTTAGGCTTCAGAAGAGAAGGCTGAGAAGCTACATGATAGCCATTTATAAATATGTGAGAGGAAGTCAAATTGCTAAAGGAAATCAGCCTAATACCTGTTTCTGTGTTGATATTCAAGAGATGGTTTTAAAAAGGCAATAAACATGATCTGCCCTATGACCCCAACTAAGGTCGGAATACTACCTGAAATACTGAAATGCCACCTGGTGTCATACAATAGAAACTATATAGAAGGCATGACTCTTTAGAAATATGAAGAATGAATTACTTAACCTGGGATATGTCAGATCTGCTAACCAGCATAAGGTCATAGGGGATATTAGAATATGACCTGAACACGCTGACTTCAGAGTTTCCAGATGATTATCAAGATGATTAAGATGTTTTTCTATGTATTAATAATTGATTAATGTCAAAAAGTTATATAAGCAATTGTATATAAATATGTGCTCTGTTTAAATAATTGTGTGTGGAAACCCCTTGATTCAGCTGCGGGCTGAGGTTTCCCACCCTTTTCCATTGGAATAGTAAAGCTTTGAACTTGGAACTTTTGCTGGAGCCTGGTGTCGTTCTTCCACCCCAATTGTGTCCCAACGGACAGGCTGCTGTCTGCTGCAACAATTTGATTACCCATAGAATATGAGTATATTGGCATAATTAATTTTTCACATAGAGATTATTTCAGATTTCCGACATGAATCTCTCTTGTTAGTTATTCAAATAATGATATATATTCATGTAATTCTGGAGATTTATTAAATGGGTGTTCATTTAATAAAATATATTCATAGCTTTTTTAAAAACCCAGATAATTAGCTTTGCCTGGATTTTGCAAGCCAGGGGATGAAGAAGTAGTTAACCAGGTCAATGAAGCCATGAACAATTCTGATGAAAAACATAATTACTTACATCTAAAGATCTTCCATACAACAGTTATACACTGTAATTACACTTTAACAGTTATGGATGCATCCCATGGAGTCCTATATTTGTAGTTTAAGGAGGGACAGAGGCTTTCATAGGATCTAGTCAGGACTTATATGGAAGGTGGCCATCTGGAGGGAAAACCCTACATTTTCTGCTTTGGAGAGACATGGGGCTAATGTCAATACAAACTCAAAACCCTCTCTTCTAGGAACTTGATTTTTAAAAACCCACAACATCTAATCTTGATGTCCTTGTTTATCTTTGAACATTAATTTTTGTTTCAAGAACTGTTTTTTAATACCATCTGCTACAGTGATATGTTCTGTCAATAAATCATACCACTGAAAGTTGAGGATTGTTATGGAGAAGGCAACTGTTCCATGTAATGGGACATGCTATCTACTAGTTCGATATGATAGGATATCACTTTGGCAGTTCCTTCCCTTTGAAGTTCCTAATGTTCTATTTCATTTTCCCATAACAATGTATTTATCTTCCCTTTTCTTTCCATCGGCCTAATCTAATAGGCCCTTGAACAGTAAATAACTAGTTCAGAGATTGCCCAGTAAAGAAATTAGTTCAAGACAGAGCTTCCTGCTTCACTGTTTCTTATATATATATATATATATATATATATATATATATATATACACACACACACACACACACACACACACACACACACTCACAACTTTGACAAAGCTGCTTTTTAGACCACAAGCATCGTCCCTGAAAGGAAAATAATGGGAGTTGTAGTCTAATCTGGTGCTAAAGGGTTACTGTTTTGCCTATTACTTAGAACTAGAAATCAGGCCTTCCCAACCTGCTCTGTACACAATTGAAACCATTATGAGAAGTCCACTCAGAATATAGAATATAAAGTTCCTCACTTCCAAAAAGCTCGCTAATTTCCCATCAACATCAAAGGAATAATGATTGATTTGTTTCCCTTGTATGTAGGAATGGAAAGCATTAGCTGATTATTTTTTTAAAGGTTGCCGTTGTGAATCCCCATTAGACTATTCTTAAACAAAAACATTTACATTTGGCGAATATATTTGCATCTTTGAACTATATTAGATTTGCTCCAGTGCCTCTTCCAATAAATAATCTGGGCCATGGAAAAGTCGCTTTCAAAAATTAGCCATGGCTTGAAGGCTTCAGAACGAATACAAATAAAAATAAATTATATTTTGTGGGCTTTGAGGTTTACTTCATGTCCAAGCACATGACTTCAATAATATTAATCTTACAACATATATTCTACTTATTGTAAATGGATTTCAACAGCATCTTTCAGTGCACTGATAAAATACTACACAGTGAATTGGCATTAGCTTTGCGGGGAGTGGATTTTTTCCAGACTAGTGAGCAATGAGAGGCATCCAACCCAAAATGGATATTTATTCATCTGTACTCCAGAGGCAGCAGTAGTTTGCATGGCAGAGGGTTGGAGGGCATGACCCTTGTGGTCTCTTCCAACTCTGTGATCCTGTTTTACTCTATTGATTGATTTATTTATTTCCATTTCTAGCTTATCTTCCCTCACAAAATGCACAGGCATCTTCCATTATAGCTAGTTAACATGCTGCCAAAATTAAAAGGTAGTCAGTTTGAAAAATTAAATCTAGCATGTTCAGAGCTTGGAAAAGCTGCAGCTCCCAAAATCCCCATCACTGTGGCAGCATAACTATGTTGTTCTTAGCTGCCATCAAGCTGACTTCAACTTATGGAAACCCTGCAAACATGTCTAGCTGTAGAGAAATAGATTATTCAGAGACATGTATTTTCAATTTGCGTAAGTCTTGCACTTCACGAGGTCTAGCTTTTGCAAGTGCCAAGTCTACTTTTTCCTTCAGAATGTCTGTTTAACACAGAATGCTCAACACTGAGTATATAAAATATTTTGTATGCCTTTGTTTGTGAAGACAGATTATATTGAATATGACATGGAAGAACCTCTGCATATGTTTAATGGCCTTTTCACAACTAACTAAAATGGCTTTCTAAAGCTGTCATATCACTTGATAAAATGGCTAGCGTAGAAGGAAAAGTAAATAAATAAATGGGTATGTACTCAGTGTCTGTGTAACAAACATATGCTAGACTGTATTTTCTGGCTTCACTTGGCAGTCAAACAACTGAGTACTGTCTTTTAACACAAAAACCATGTAAGACCATTACCTGTAGGGCTTTAATTATCTTAATTCAAGTGTAGCTGCTGAAATACTTGTGAAACTGGTCAATAAAAATGGGTTCCCTTTATAAAGGTGATTATTATGAAATTAATTGTTATTATAATTAAGGGGCTGTGGTCAAAACATTTTGGGAATTAGAACGAGAATGGTTTATTCTGATGTTCTTTAAATTCTCTAACATGAAGTAGAAATTATATGGCTTTCCAGATGGGAGGTGCTACCCAACAAGACCGCACATCTGCAGGCTCTTGATACTGCAGGCTCTTGCATTGATTCTACAGTATTGTTGCACCCTTAATCTCTAGAGTTGTAGTTCAACATTCAAACCTCTACACCACACCTCCCTAATGACAGTATCCAATTATTTCATGCAGATGTTCAATAGCACATGGAAGAAGGATGCTTAATAATATCTCAGAGCATAGCTGCCAGTGCCAAGAGAGCTGAGACATGATTCATAGAATCATAGAATCAAAGAGTTGGAAGAGACCTCATGGGCCATCCAGTCCAACCCCCTGCCAAGAAGCAGGAATATTGCATTCAAATCACCCCTGACAGATGGCCATCCAGCCTCTGTTTAAAAGCTTCCAAAGAATGAGCCTCCACCACACTCCAGGGCAGAGAGTTGCACTGCTGAATGGCTCTCACAGTCAGGAAGTTCTTCCTCATGTTCAGATGGAATCTCCTCTCTTGTAGTTTGAAGCCATTGTTCCGCATCCTAGTCTCCAGGGAAGCGGAAAACAAGCTTGCTCCCTCCTCCCTGTGGCTTCCTCTCACATATTTATACATATCCTATCTCCTCTCAGCCTTCTCTTCTTCAGGCTAAACATGCCCAGCTCCTTAAACCGCTCCTCATAGGGCTTGTTCTCCAGACCCTTGATCATTTTAGTCACCTTCCTCTGGACACATTCCAGCTTGTCAATATCTCTCTTGAATTGTGGTGCCCAGAATTGGACACAATATTCCAGGTGGGGTCTAACCAAAGCGGAATAGAGGGGTAGCATTACTTCCCTGGACCTAGACACTATGCTCCTATTGATGCAGGCCAAAATCACATTGTTGGCTCATGTTTAACTTGCTGTCCACGAGGATTCCAAGATCTTTTTCACACTTACTGCTTTTGTTCCAGGCAACCCCCATTATGTATCTTTGCATTTTGTTTTTCCTGCCAAAGTGGAGTATTAGGCCTGGGTAACAACAGAAAAATTTGTTTCTAAAATCGATTTGTATTTGGGGGGTTTTTTTGTTTCGATATTTAAAATAATTACAAAATTTTCCTTTTAAAAAGTTCGATATTTACGAAATTTCGTAAATGGTAAAAAATTAACGAATCAATTTCCGAAACAATAACGAATCGATTCGTTAATGGCGGACGCGACCGCGAAATACGCTAAAAAACCTCCAAAACCTTCTGAAGCTTCCCTCTCCCTCTGTTGTTGACTGTTGGTGTGATATTATAATTTTTTTTCACTAATTAAACCATAAAACTGGCCCAGACATGCGGAAATAATAACAAAACGACCTCAAAACAATAACGAAACGAATACAATATCGAAATACAAAGCATTTACAAAACGTTTTTGAAAATTCGTTTTTTTAATAATTGCTCCAGAATGGTTCGTTATCGTTTTGTAATTGAAAAAATTAATGAATTATTAACGAATTACGAATTAACGAAATGAAACCGCCCAGCCCTATGGAGTATCTTGCATTTGTCCCCATTGAACTTCATTTTGTTAGTTTTGGCCCATCTCTCTAATCTGTCAATATCGTTTTGAATCCTGCTCCTGTCCTCTGGAGTATTGGCTATCCCTCCCAATTTGGTGTCGTCTGCAAACTTGATGATCATGCCTTCTAGCCCTTCATCTAAGTCATTAATAAAGATGTTGACAGGACCGTGCCCAGGACGGAACCCTGCGGCACTCCGGTCGTCACTTCTTTCCAGGATGAAGAGGAAGTATTGGTGAGCACCCTCTGGGTTCGTCCATTTAATCAATTACAGATCCACTTCACCGTAGTTTTGCCTAGCCCACATTGAACTAGTTTGTTTGCCAGAAGGTCGTGGGGGACCTTGCTGAAGGCCTTACTGAAATCCAGGTACACTACATCCATGGCATTCCTCACATCTACCCAGCTTGTAACTCTATCAAAAAAAGAGATCAGATTAGTCTGGCATGACATGTTTTTGATAAATCCATGTTGACTATTAGCGATAACCACATTTGTTTCTGTTTGCAGACCACTTCCTTAACGATCTTTTCCAGAATCTTGCCTGGTATGAATGTGAGGCTGACCAGACGGTAATTGTTTGGGTCATTCCCTTATTTGAATTTCAAAATCTGAAATCCTCCAAAATTGGCCACATGGGTGGCTGCAATACTGACTTCTTTGCTTTCTAAATTCAATGTGCATATCCTTTGTTTGGCAGGGACCTAACAGAAGCTGAAGAGATCAAGAGAAGGTGGTGAGACTATACAGAAGATCTGTATAGGAAGGATAATAATATTGAGGATAGTTTTGACGGTGTGGTGAATGAATTAGAACCAGACATCCTGAGGAGTGAGGTTGAATGGGCCTTAACAAGCATTGCTAACAACAAGGCAGCAGGAGACGATGGGATCCCAGCTGAACTGTTTAAAATCTTAAAAGATGATGCTGTCAAGGTGATGCATGCCATTTGCCAGCAAATATGGAAAACACAAGAATGGCCATCAGACTGGAAAAAATCAACTTATATCCCCATACCAAAAAAGGGAAATGCAAAAGACTGCTCCAACTTCCGTACAGTGGCCCTTATTTCTCATGCCAGTAAGGTAATGCTCAAGATCCTGCAAGGAAGACTCCAGCAATACATGGAGCGAGAGTTGCCAGACGTTCAAGCTGGGTTCAGAAAAGGCAGAGGAACGAGAGACCAGATTGCCAATATCCGCTGGATAATGGAGAAAGGCAGGGAGTTTCAGAAAAACATCTATTTCTGCTTCATTGACTACTCTAAAGCCTTTGACTGTGTGGATCATAATAAATTGTGGCAAGTTCTTAGTGGGATGGGCATCCCAAGCCACCTTGTCTCTCTCCTGAGGAATCTGTACGAGGACCAAGTAGCAACAGTAAGAACTGACCACGGAACAACAGACTGGTTCAAGATTGGGAAAGGCGTACGGCAAGGCTGCATCCTCTCACCCAAACTTTTTAACTTGTATGCAGAACACATCATGCGATGTGCGGGGCTGGATGAATGCAAAGCTGGGGTGAAAATTGCTGGAAGAAACATTAACAACCTCAGATATGCAGATGACACCACTCTGATGGCCGAAAGCGAGGAGGAGCTGAGGAGCCTTCTAATCAAGGCGAAAGAAGAAAGCGCAAAAGCCGGGTTGCAGCTAAACGTCAAAAAAACCAAGATTATGGCAACAAGAATGATTGACAACTGGAAAATAGAAGGAGAAACCATGGAGGCCGTGACAGACTTTGTATTTCTAGGTGCAAAGATTACTGCAGATGCAGACTGTAGCCAGGAAATCAGAAGACGCTTACTTCTTGGGAGGAGAGCAATGTCCAATCTCGATAAAATAGTAAAGAGTAGAGACATCAGACTGGCAACAAAGATCTGCCTAGTCAATGCCATGGTATTCCCTGTAGTAACCTACGGATGTGAGAGCTGGACCTTAGGGAAGGCTGAGCGAAGGAAGATCGATGCTTTTGAGCTGTGGTGTTGGAGGAAAGTGCTGAGAGTGCCTTGGACTGCGAGAAGATCCAACCAGTCCATCCTCCAGGAAATAAAACCCGACTGCTCACTGGAGGGAAAGATACTAGAGACAAAGTTGAAGTACTTTGGCCACATCATGAGGAGACAGGAAAGCCTAGAGAAAACAATTATGCTGGGGAAAGTGGAAGGCAAAAGGAAGAGGGGCCGACCAAGGGCAAGATGGATGGATGGCATCCTTGAAGTGACCAGACTGACCTTGAGGGAGCTGGGGGTGGTAACGGCCGACAGGGAGCTCTGGCGTGGGCTGGTCCATGAGGTCACGAAGAGTCGGAGACGACTGAACGAATGAACAACAACAACATCCTTTGTTTAATGAAAAAAGTTATTTAAGCCCACACTGCCAGATCTTTAATGAATACACCAGAGATTTTTGTGGGATGTGGTTGACCTCTTTTTTTTTTTTTACTGTTGCCAGATAGGTTCTGGTATCCTGTCTCTTCCTCCATATTGTTGTCCCCTCCCCTGGCCACTAAATGAATCCCGTATCTACCCTTTTCATCAGGCATATAGAGGAAGGAGGTATTGTGCAAAAAGTATGGAATAGCTCTTTACACAATTATCATAAAAGGATATAGCTGTGTTCCAAAAGGATGCGTACAGTGGCATCATGAAGCTATGAAATCTATTTTTTCTTACAAAGATGAGCTTACCATTGTTTCTGTATTCTATATGAAAATTTTATATGAACTGTGCATGTGTTTTAGGTAAGAGGTGCTTGTCAAATTCCCCAGCAATGATCAATACATTAGATTGTAGAGGAACGTAGGGTATATGCTCAAGTTTGGTTCAAGCCCAAAAGCCATAATATTTGGCTATG
Source organism: Anolis sagrei (assembly GCF_037176765.1). Taxonomy (NCBI): domain Eukaryota; kingdom Metazoa; phylum Chordata; class Lepidosauria; order Squamata; family Anolidae; genus Anolis; species Anolis sagrei. The sequence goes on from NC_090023.1 coordinate 92,907,087, forward strand.
TAATTGTAGTATTTTTAAAGCGTTAAAGGAGGCATATTATCTGTAGCAATCTTTCTTGATATTACTTGGCACTTTGAGGATATGCATAATAGGCTAAATAACAGTGAAGTCAAGCGATTAGCCTAACTTTTTCAGCATGTCTTGACGTACGTTGGATTCTTGCCCATTACCACTTAGATGGCAAACAGAAATATGAAGAAATGTACTCAGGGGAACCATTTCAATGGAAAGGAGGGAGGGCAAAGTTTGGCCATTTTCAAGCGCCTGTTCCTATCTATGTTCAATGTTATTTTTTTTTAAAAAAAATGCTAAGCCTTCTTACTTAAGGATACTGCAATAGTTATAGCTAGTGCATACTTGATAGCATCAGCTGTATTCCTTAAGTGAACAAGACAGGTTTTGGCATATATTTGAAAGGCAATGAGGGAGCCATTATCTGATCACTGAAAATAACAGAGGTATTTTTTTCATTATAAAACTAGACACTGACACACACCTGAACCTGAGGTTCATACCTGGTGCCTTATCTTACTATTTTATGTAGTTCACTGGCATTTCAAATGAATTCGCTTTTAAAACTTTCATGCCACAGCTGTTTTGTCCCTAAGAAAATAAACATGATATTAACTGCTATGAAGACGTTTGGATAAGAGTTAACTCGCACACAGATTGTCTCTATTTTGGTTAACTATGCTTTCATTCATATTTCAGTGTGATATGTTTAGACACCTAAGAAGGGAAATCAGTGATATCAAAGAAACATTTACTTATCAAAACATTATGGGGAAATGCCACATCAGAAACTTATGCAAAGATGCGATGTCAAGATCATGTTTCTGAAAATGGAAATCTGAAAAGTGATATACATTTGGAACAGCCAACACAAACAAGGCATATTTTGAGAATGTTGCTGAGATTACATATGGATTTTGTAGAAAGTGCTGCTTTAGGAAAAACAGCTTGACATTTTAAGCTTGTAAAAATGAATCTTTTTATTAACATCTCGAGAAGTTACTATAAAGGCATTATTTAAATGATTACTTAAAAACAATGTTATGGCTCTTTTACACATTTTGACACAAGGAATAGAAATGAAATGTTATGCAACTTTATAAGTTATTTTTCAAAAGGAAATTGCTAACAATGGTTAGGTAAGTGCACAGGTAGATAGTTTGTTTTTTGACTGCCCAATAACCAACATTATTTAAAGTGTTTGCGCTTGTCCTCAAGCTGTAGGTTCCTGATGAATTTCCAGGAAATTATTTATTTGTTGTTTTAAATTTATATCCTGCCTTTAAAAAAAAGCGGGGGGGGGGGGGGGGTTAGTACAGTTTACAATATTTTTAAAATATGTCACTAAAACTTTTAATTTACAAAAATTAAAAAGGAATTGAAAATTACTATTATTAAAATCATGTTTAAGGACAGCTAAAAACACTCAAAGCATATTTAAAACATAGGTTCAAAAACAGCACAGTGCAACTCCATAATTGAAATCCAAAAGTCTGCCCAAAATAAAAACATCTTCCCCTTCTATTGGAAAGAGTTGGATGGGAGCCAGTCAGACTTCCTATGGGAGGAAGTTCTTCCTTCTCCTTGAAGGCACAGGCGAAGGTGTCCACTGTCCAGAGATTGTTAAGAGCTCTTTGGAGCAGTGAACTGGCTGCTGTGTTAAATAGAGACAACCGGCCAGCTAAGGGTGACTATGTGGATGATCTGGATTCTACTGCTGGCTCAGACCCACAGAATCGAGGACTGGATTTGGCTGTACATATAGATGAGCCTCCAGTCATAGAAAGGCAATACAATACAGGTCGGTGATGGTTGTGGATTACACAATGGGAGAAGCAGGAAGACTTGAAAATCCCACATTTAACAACCAAGCATCATGCTACACCCTATCAGGTCTCACCAAAAGCCTTTAGCTCCCACTTGCCTCAACCCCACCAGATTAAAAGAAAGAAAGAACACTAAAGCAGTCTTTTGATATTATTTTTTTCTAAGAAAAACCCACAATAAAATCATGTGATAGAAAGGTAAGGCATGGCTGTCACAAAGCTCTGCCTTCTTCTCTCCTGACTCCTATTTCCCACTCTGGTGTTTTCAGTTCATGGAAAGCTTTGAGATACATTTGCCAATTTCTGAAGACAACAAACTTCCCAAACTGATATCGCTGACAAATATTCAGGGGTTTTTAGACTAATATCAAGCCTGTTTCAAAGGATGGCCACTTCAATCCAGATATCTTCCAATTGTCTCAATCTACCTGATGAGAGTCTCCAAACCTGAAGCACACTTGATCTGCTCATGTACTTCATAAAAAGAAAAAGACTTTGACTTGGCAAACACTTTGCCAACAGCATTCCTCCCTCTCTTCTTGCAGTCTGGACTCAGATGCAAAGTGAGATACTACTCTTGAAGTTAAGTGTTTCCTCTAACACTGGAAATATTATCTGACTGGAAAAGGTATAAAAGAAAGAAAGAAAAAACTAAACTAGCCCTTTGCTTGCTTCTAAGAGTGATAGATGGATGTGTGATGTCTGCCATCACAACACCATGACTAGGCTAGACAAACACCCAACGCAGTTTCTCAGACAGAGCTATGAAAGTGATGTAGAGTGAATTTTATAACAGCCATTCCTTATCCTCAGATCCACTTCAGGATTTTGGCAAAGCAGAATTAATTCATTTCACTTTGTGCTGGGAATTAACTGGAGCAGAACCTGTAGTAACTGGCCAAATCAATTTTTCTTCTTCTCCTCCATTCTACCACACCCTCTTAAGAGCACTTACCAGCCAAGAGTCCAAGTTCAGTTTGGCATTCTAACTAAATCGGATGTCTGTCGGATATGAAACATTACAAGTTGGTAGAGCCTATTACAGCCTGCCTCTTGTGTCTCAGTCCCCCTGTATAATTCTATTAAGTCTTCATTGGGCGATACAGCCACAAAAATGAGTTTCCTTTTTTTAGCATATTCTCTCTCTATTAGCAAAGCAAATCAGAGTCAATTATTTTTGTATTAGGTTACTCTATGGAAAGTATATCTCTCAACAGCAGGAAAGTCTGATGGCTTTTAAGACTCACAAGGGCATAATGAAAGCTGCCAACAAAAATGTAAAGTAATACAGATTCATATGAACCATGAAAATATTATATTGGAACTTAAACAGTAACCTTTAAACCTTCGCATGAGAACAGCAAAAACACCAACTGGGAATTTTAAATGTGTGCATATATATACATTTTTAGGCATCTGTGGTCTCAGACCTTAATTATTATTTTTTTGTTGGAAAAAAGCCTAGACATTAAATCAGAAATCCACAAACAAATCGAAACACTATAATTTTGTTGAAACATTTTATATAGAATTTCTTCTGTTTGCTTCTTCTTTTGTTCTGCTGTGATCAATGTAGTTGTGATTGCATCAGCCAATGCCAATTCTGATAATGTTTAAGATGTATTTTGCAGTCCCTTTTCACCTTTTATATTTCCTTTGGTTCCCCCCCCCCCCCCCCCCCAATCATCCCATGGAGATATTTTCAATTGGTTAAAACCCTATGGATCTCATTGTTGGGTATTAAATGGATGCTACGGGTTTAGTGCAATGAAACATCAATGAATTAAGACTTGTTAATGCAATGAGATGTTCTCTATGGTTATTAATCCATTTGCCCTATTCTACATAAATGCTACCCAAATCCGGAACTACAGGGAAGGGAGCACAGGGGTTACAAGAAGAGAATTTGCATCTATTACTATTTCTACCCTATTTACATCTGAAAAGGCTCACAGTCTTCCTAGTAGTTTGGGGCTACTAAACCTTTTCCATTTATAACCTTTTTCTGTCTAGGAATTTTTTTCGCAACCACAGGTATATAAAAAAGTACAAAAATCAGACATTACTGCTAACATATCAGTCTTTCAGGCTTTTTAAACAGGCTGATTTTCCTTTTTATGAAGAACAGCTGAATCATTTTCTGCAGAGTTGACTGTAAACCCTGCACATCGTTGCTAACAGTTTCATGTAAATGTCTACTTGGTGACATTGAGAAACCTTTTACTCTTCCCAAATATTTCACAACCCCAAAGTTGAGCTAAAGAGACCCCATTTGGGATCAAGACCCACAGTGTACTAGTTTGAAATCCACTTCTCATGTTCTGGGTCAACTTTATGATATTAAACAATTCAAATCCCATGAATCTGAGAGCAGGACATATACACATAACACATTCATCACTAGCTGCTCACTTACTACAGAGTGTTTTCTCTTTGAAAAAGTCCTGGCTTGTGATGAGATAGTATTTCTGTGTTATTTCTCTGGTGATTCAGGAGTGAAAAAGCTTCTGGAGTACAGATACCAGGGATTATACAGTAACGGTATAATCTTACTTGTTCCTTTTGCAGTCTTATTCACAGGAATAAATGTATAATTAAACACAATTAACCACACACAGAATTACATTAGTGTAAATGTACAGATCTCCAAGTATAAAAGAGTCAGTATTCCCTTTTCCTTGTTTCAGATTGGACTTCTAAGCACACATACAAAGGCCTCCTCTCCTTAACCTGGAGTCCCACAAACTGCCAAAGGATTGGAACTTTACTGGGAGGGGGAAAAGGAGAAAGCAAAACAGTAAGGGGGAAGTATGAAGAGGCATGTGAGTAAGGCATCTATACCCACTTTTGAATTTAACCACATCCATCCATGACATAGTTAAAGCAATGGTATTCCCCATAGCAACCTATGGATGTGAGAGCTGGACTATAAGAAAGGCTGAGCGAAGGAAGATAGACACTTATGAACTGTGGTGTTGATGGGAAATTCTGAAAGTGCCTCGGATCTCAAGAAGATCAAAACAGCCCATACTCCAGGAAGTAAAGCCAGAATGCTCATTGGAGGGAAGGATATTAGAGGCCAAGATGAAGTACTTTGGCCACATAATGAGAAGACACGAAAGCTTGGAGAAGACCATGAGGCTGGGGAAAATGGAAGGAAAAAGGAAGAGAGGCAGACCAAGGGCAAGATGGGTGGATGGTATTCTTTAAGTGATTGGCTTGACTTTGAAGGAACTGGGGATAGCCACGGCATGGGCTGGTACATGAGGTCATGAAGAATCGGAAGCAACTGAATGAATAAATAACAAATCCATGGCATGTAGCCTAAATTAAATTATGCCAGAGGCCATCAACCTCTTTAAATAAGCCATAAGACTGAGAAACCATAGTGGGATATTTGTCAAAGTAAACATGGTTGTCTTTGCTCAGATTCATACCACTGTGCTCTGCTTAAAAGGGTAGTACTGATAGTGTAGACATTGAGCTTGTTAATCCAAAGCAAGTTCTTTTTCATGGATAGCTTTATTCTTTGCAGATATTATGTAACCAAAATGGGCATTTAGACCTCAAACAAAATTAAAATAATAAGAGTATATGTATGTAGTGCTCTGATCTAAGAACCAGAGACAGATGGGTGAGTAAATCTGCAGATCATGTAAAATAATGCAACTTCTTGCATCCCTGATATTCTAGTATTAAGTCCCAAGACTTTTATATTTCCTGAGAGGGGTTCACTAATAAACAGAGTATTTTTCATTGGTAAATATGAAGGACAAAAATAAAAGCACATTTTCCATCAGTTTGTATACCTTCTCTCAAACTTGGCTGGAATTCACTCTCTAAACACAATTAGATCAAAGTTAGGGGCATTTGGAAAGGGTGAGAGATAACTGTTTCCTTTTTTGAGTGTGAAATGAGAGAAGGACTAATCCAATGAGAACAGCAGGAGACAAGGTTGAAGGGGCAAAGCAGCAGAAGGCATAGGGTTTCTACTCTTGGTGATTTTGAAACTGTCCATGCTATAATATAAAGTATGCATGTAATTGAAAGCATTTCCTGGCACTCCGGTGAAAGGAAGAAATAACTAGTTAACTTCCCAAAGTATGTATACAGATTTCCTCAATTAATTCCAATATACTCTATGTAAAGTGACATAGTCCATTGGTTGTCTACATGACAAAAGGCAGAAATGCAGCAAACACGATAGAGAGATAACAAGTGAAAGAAGACAGCAGAGGTAAGGAAGGCCCACTGACACCAACTTAAAGCCTTCAAGAAAAGCCTTCACACAGATGCATATGTAATATGGCTCCTCACTCTTTTATGATCCAGCTAAACAGGGTGGGGCTTTCTGGTTTCTGTCTGTATAATCTCTTGTTAAGTATTTATTTATCATGTCAGAGATGAGGGTACAATTAACATGTTAAGTAAAGGTAAAGGTTTCCCATTCACATTAAGTCTAGTCATGTCTGACTCTGGGGTGGTGGTGCTCATCTCCATGTCTAAGCTGAAGAGCCAGTGTTGTCCATAGATGTCTCCAAGGTCATGTGACCAGCATGACTGCATGGAGCGCCATTACCTTCCCATCAGAGTGGTTTGTTTGCATGCTGCAAGTCGTCTCTGGTTGCTTCTGGATCGAGAGAATCGGCCATCTACGAAGACGTTGCCCAGGGGACGCCCGGATGTCTTGCAATCCTGCGAGGAGGCTTCTCTCATGTCCCCCATCAGAGTGGTACCTACTAATCTACTCACATTGCATGTTTTCGAACAGCTAGGTGGCAGAAGCTGGGCCTAACAGCAGGAGCTCACTCCACTCCCTGGATTTGAACTGCTGACCTTTTGGTCAGCAAGTTCAGCAGCTCAGCGGTTTAACCTGCTTCGCCACCAGGGGCTCTCTTGTTAGTCAACAAATAATGTATTAATGTGTTCTGCATTGATTTGGTAACTTTTATGTGGAATCTCTTCTTTTTTATTAGAATCTATTGGTTTATGTTCTAATCTGGAGCAGCAGAAAATTATATCTTCTACATGAAATTCTGCCAGATATTTAAAGATGGTAATTAAGTCAACTCTCCATTTTCTCCAAGCTAAACCTATCCAACTTCCAAAGCTGTTCCTCGGCTTCATTTCTACACTTTTGATCACCTTGGTTTCCCTCCTCTGAACTAATCCCACCTTGTCAATATTCTTCTTGAATTGTAATGCCTGAAATTGGACACAGTATTCCAGCTGAAGCTTAAAGCAATTCTTTAAAAAATCATGTTGACATGACACCTCTCATGTGGGTCTTAAGAATAGTGCTATTCAAACATTAAAAATTCATAAAAGTAATTACCTTCTTACTGTTTATAAGTACTGAGAAGCAAGTTCTTCCAGTCTCATATCTAAAGGATTGTAGCCTTAGTGAGCCCACTTTTAAGATAAGAACCGTAAGCATGTTGAATAGATTGATTTTTAAAGCAATTAACACTTCTGTGATAGCTTTCATTTTATGTTTAAGTGCTGCAAAATATTATACAAGAGAAATATTTATGTTGACTAATGCATTAATCATTCAGTTCCAACCCTCCCTCTTATTGTCACATTCATATTTCACATATAAAATCACTACTCGGGTCCCATCATCTCAAACAGCAGATGAAGTTGTCAGTGTTTGTCCATCAAGACATTTTTTATTATTTCATGGCAGAGACAAAAATAAATGCTTTCTTGCATCCCACTGCTCAAGGCAAATGCAAATATAATGTATTTCATGTTCTACTTAGGGCTGATATAAGCAGCCCTCTGAGGATAATGATAATAATAATAATAATAATAATAATAATAATAATAATGGTTTTAAAAGGGGATAGTGGGCCCTTTGATATCTTCTGGGGTTTGGTTCCAGGAGTCCTTAAGAGGACCAAAACTGGGTAATATCTTGAGAGCAGTGTATTTTTTTATGTATGGAGAAAAAAATTAACTTGAGTTAATCTGGGCTGATAAGTTACGTACCGAAATGTTATAAAACACTAACTTATGTGCCTGCCATTGCCCCAGTATGCATTTCCTAATGGGATCATTCATAAAATTGAAAATGCTAACAATGGGTGTTTTAAATAAATAGCACTATCTTGGCAATTCTGGGGACATATGTTAATTTGATATGAAACAAATGCCTAGACACTATTTTTCCCCATGTACGTGAAACCATGATTTAGGTTCTATGATCACAGGGACAGGAAGGTCTTACTGTAAATTAAAATGAAATGAAGAGGTGGTTGGTGGCTTCTATATCAGTGGATGAGTGAATTTGTAATGGGTTTTAGTCTAAAATTCAAAGGAGCCATGTATGGTTCTGAGTCCTGTAGCTGAAATAGGTTCAGTACATTGGATAGCTCATTTCAAATCTGGAACAGAAGGAATGTCATGCGAAAGATGTCAATCTGCTGATAAACTAAAACACAAACTAATAGATTCATATTACAAGAAAAGTGATTCCATCTAAACATTAGAAATAATTTTTTACAGTAAGAGCTATGGAATAGATTTGGAAGATGGTGAATACCTTTGGAGCTCTTTAAACAGCAGTTGAATGAATATAGTTCGGGAGTGCTTTAGTTGTTTATTCCTGCTTTAATTGGACATTTTGAAAGAGCTAGTTGACCTCATGGTCCCTTCCATCTCTCAGGATTTTATGGTTGTATGATTCTATGCCTCACAGACATAGAAGCCACTGATTAAATTGGGCTTTCCTTAATAAACACAAGTGAAATCCTAAAATAAAAAGGTCCCTCTGATCATTTCTAGTATTTGCTAGTTGAATGGTGATTGTGTATGATAATAACACCATGTATCTATTTAGATTTAAAGAAAAAAGGAACTAAATCTCCACTTATCATGAACTGTAATGTGAAAACAAATATTATTATTGCTGAAACATTGAGAAATCTAAAAAAAAATATCCTCACAGCATGTTGAAAAAAAGTATGAGTCATTTTGAGGCATGTAACTTTCTAGTACTATCAAGGTATATAACCTGTGTTTGAACTGGTGGGAAATGAGTTTCATGTAGAATTTATTTCATGTGGAAATAAAAATGCAGAGAGATAATAGGGAAATCCCACTGTATCTTTTTCCAGCTATGCATTGATTTAATTTACAATCAACTCTTCTTCGAGATATAAACATATTTTGCTTTATTGCCATTCTAGTCCATGTAATTTGTCTGCTTGAAATTGATTGTGACTTGCAGGCTAAAGTTACAAGACAAAATGGAATGAATCCAAGGAGATACCTAATTTTATATGAAGTCACGATTTTTGAAAGAAATCACTATCATTGGCTTCCCCGTACACATGGGTTTTTTAAAATATTAAAGTATATTGCAATATTCTTAGTATAGTATGATTCTTTTTAATCCTACATTTGCTATACATTCTGGCATTGGCAATTGAGGAACATTCACACTGAATATGAGGATGCTTTCAACAGTGATCTATTGACATGTTTATTAAAGAGAATGTAAGTGAATGAGATGAATGATATTTGCCTTGGGCAAGACACCATGATCAATGGTGGCCTCTTAGCACCCTGTTCTGTCCCATATTTTGTTGCTTTTAAGGCCTATCCCAATGGATGCACATTATATTTTTTGTAATGGAAGAACAAAATACCATTCAAAATGTCAGTAAATTATCTTTTCAATCACAATGGCAAAGAATTGTGGTTTTTGGAACAACAACAACTTTATTTATATCCCACCCCACATCCCCTAGGGGATTTGGGGTGGCTTACAGATGAACCTCCCTTATTTGTAATTCCAGAATCCAAAACGTTTTAAAATCCATAATTGTTGAGTTAGTGATACATTTGCTTTCTGCTAGTTCAATGTGAACCAACTTTGTTTTATGCATAACATGTTTTTTAAAAATGTGTAAAAATTATTTTCAGGCTATATGTGTTATAAAACATACATGGATTTCCTGTCTAGCCTTGGGTCCTATCTGCAAGATATAACTGCCTGTTTACTACCGAGCACAATTCAAAGTCCTGGCTTTAGCCTATAAAGCCCTTCCAGCCCAGCTTACCTGTCCAAACGTATCTCCCCTATGAACCAACACAGTGATTAAGTCTGGGGAGGCCCTGCTCTCAGTCCTGCCTCCTTTGCAGGCACAATTGGTGGAGATGACAGACTGGGTCTTCTCAGTGGTAGCCCCTCGGCTATGAAATACCCTCCCCAGTGACATTAGATCAGCCCCCTGCCTCCTGGCCTTCAGAAGGAAAGTGAAAAGTGGCTTTGGGATTAAGCCTTGCAGAATAATTCTAGTGCAATAATAGATATGGAATATGTGCAATGACTACTGGATCAGCACTGGATTACACTTGTGGGTGGTGTGGTTTTAATAGAGAATGTTTTAATGTGCATTAATTTTAATTTTTAATTTAAATGTTCATTTGAATTTTATGTTGTTTTAAGGCACTGAATCGTTGCCTATATGTAAAGCCGCCTTGAGTCCCCTTTGGGGTTGAGAAAGGCAGGATATAAATAGGGTAAATAAATAAAATAAATAAATTATATGTATACAAAGCAAGTATTCCAAAATCCCCCAAAATTCCATGTCCTAAACATTTCTGGTTCTGAGCACATTGGATAAAGGATACTCAGCCTGTACTACTGTTTCTGTTCTATTAAATAATTTAGCACACTGAAGAATACAAAGTGTTTTAGGCTTTGTTTCTGAGCTCTTTTCTCTTTGTTTATTTATTAATTACATATTTATATAATGTACATTTATATAACTTGTATCTTGATATTCCTCCTGTCTGCTCAAGGCATGACTGCCTTCCTCCCCACTTCTTCCTCACAACAATCCTGTGTAAAATTCAGGCTGAGAGAGAGACTGGCTGAAAGTTACCCAATGTGTTGAATGTCTCAGAGTGCACTAGATCCATTACACAATTCTAGCATTATTATTTCACTTTAGCCGCTGTGGTTCCTATGTGATCCTGGGACTGACCAGTATTTATACATCTCAGAGAGTTCCAAAACAAGCTAGAAATCCAGAATTCCACAGGTTATGGTCATAACAATTAAAGTGGAATTATAGGACTATGGTGGGTGGGACGGTGGGTTCCACCGTCTCCCAAAGCAGTTGCTCTACTCCGAACTCAAGAATGGAAAACGGAATGTTGGTGGGCAGGAAAAGAGATTTAAAGATGGGCTCAAAGCCAACTTTAAAAACTCTGGCATAGACACTGAGAACTTGGTAGCCCTGGCTCTTGAGCACTCCAGCTGTGACTAGCAGTGCTGTAAAATTTGAAGAGGCACGAATGGAGGGTGAAAGAGAGAAACATGTCAAGAGGAAGGCACATCAAGCCAACCCCGACCGGGACTGCATTCCATCTGGGAACAAATGCCCTCACTGCGGGAGAACATGCAGATCAAGAATAGTGCTCCACAGTCACCTAGAGACCCACCGGCAGTACATTGATCTTGGAAGACAATCCTACTCAGACAATGGGGGATTGCCTATGTAAGTAGTAAGTAAGTAGCAGGACTATGATTCTGCAGTGTGAAGGGCCCCTGGGTCTTTCAAGACCAAGCCTAGAATTCCAACCGTCTGGCTTTCTACCGGCTCTGATTGTTCTCCTTTCATCCATTTTTGTCCTTTTTAGTCATTTTATTAAATAGATAATTGAAATCTACTAGGTATTTTAAAAAACACATTATATGTGAGTTATAATTAGGTTTTTTGTTACAATGTTTACTGTATGTTGATATTGTAATAGCTGTGTTCAAAATTATAATTAAAATTATAACTGTTAAGTCTTCCTTGGGTCAATTTCATGACAGTTGTAAAGTGCCCATAATTGCTTGGTCTATTTCTTTCTTTGGAAAGGAAGTACACCAGTTTGTGGTGAGTACAAGATGTTGCAAAAAAGAATTTAAAAAGAGCTTCTGTCTATTTATAAAAAGGCATGAGCAATTTGAAGTTGCAGTAACAAGTTGACTATATGTGTGCCTTCAAGTCTCCTGTCATCTTATGGTGATCCCATAAATTTCATGGTGTTTTCTTAGAAAAGGAATACTTGCTATTTCTGAGTGTTGCCATTTCTTGTGGGGAGTCTTAAAGAAAATACCCTGTAGACAGTGGTAGAAGTTTTTCAGGGCATTTCTTTTTCTTGCTTCTGAGCTCTTCACTCCACAGTTCTGCTACTGCCTTCTATCATAAATTGCAAATTATTTTCTTCATGTTATAGGTTAGGCAATAGGCCTGGGTAACAACACAAAAATTTGTTTCTAAAATCGATTTGTAATTGGGGTTTTTTTTTGTTTCGATATTTAAAATAATTACAAAATTTTCCAAAAAAAAAGTTCGGTATTTACGAAATTTCGTAAATATTTACAAAACATTTTGTAAAGATGGTGCCCTTTTTTTTTCAATATTTTTTCAATATTTTTTTAATTTAATTATTAATTTAGTAGAATAGGGAGGAGAAATTAAAATTATTATTAAGGAGGGAAGGCAGGCACTCACTCTGGCGGGCCCTCTCGCTCGCCGCTCGCTCGCCGCTCGCTCGCCCCTCTCGCTCGCCCTCTCGCTCGCTTGCTCAGCCGGCGCCGAGAGAGGAGAGCTCCCAGCAAGCATCGGCAGGCGGCCATCTTACGTATTTCCGAAATGGACGGAAATACAAATTTTTTTGGCGCCTGCCCTTTCGATATTTAAAAACACTTCCAGGTTAAAAAAAAGTTTTGTAATCGTTTCGTAATTCAAAAATTAACGAATTTATTAACGAATTACGAATTAACGAAACGAATTGACCAGCCCTATTAGGCAAGTCTATAACTGGGAGAAAGAGGCTTATGTCAACCCTGCGATCAGCACAGTTTATGTAGAAAGCTGCAAGTCACACTTTGTTTACAATAATCCTGCTGTCCACAACTCCAAAGCTTTGGGATCACTCCAGAGCTTTCTGGAAGCTCGTTTCTCACTGAACCTGACTAATCGCTTCTACTAAGAATCCAGCCATGTGCTATGTGGACTCCTTGCAACAGGTGAGATATGAGTCCATATTATTTTGCCCTTGTAACACTGAGCAACATTACTGCAATAGCGATTTATTGGTATTCTTCCATGGTAGATTGGGGCAGTACAGCTAAGAGAGAATATGCCAACTCCACAGAATACTCAATTACTGTATTGTCGAAGGATTTCATGGCTAGAATCACTGAGTTGTTGTAGGTTTTTCAGGCTGTTTAGCCATGTTCTAGAAGCATTCCCTCCTGATGTTTTGCCTGCATCTATGCCAGCAGGCCCGTAGCCAAGATTTTGTTTCGGGGGGGGGGGTGATTTTTTTTCAGGGGGGTTTCGGGGGGGGGGGGCTGAGTCTGAGTGAAAGAGGGTCTAGCCTAGCAAAACTTTTGTATCATTACCCCCAATACCCCCATGCATATGGGATATATTGAGTATGGTGATCAGATCATGATATGAATAAACATAACAGTTTAAATAATGCACCAGTAAGGCCTTTTCGCGAACCACCATGAGAATTTCGGGGGGGGGGGGGCTGAAGCCCCTCAAGGCCCCCCCCCCCCCCCCCCCGGCTACATGCCTGTATGCCAGGCATCCTCAGAGGCTGTGAGGTCTGTTGGGAACTAGTTTCCAGCAGACCTCACAACTTCTGATGATTTTTTATTTATTCATTTATCGTGTCAGGAGCAACCAGACATTTGTGTTACATTTTTAACAAAACAATCAAACAGACAAAACACAAAATTTGCAAGCTTGGTAGTTGATTAAATGTCCTTTGACCAGTATCTGGCCACTTGGAGAGCCTCTGGTGTTGCCGTAAGAAGGTCCTCCATTGTGCATGTAGCTCAGGTTGCATTGCAGCAGGTGGTCAGTGCTTTGCTCTTCTCCACACTCGCATGTCGTGGATTCCACTTTGTAGCCCCATTTTGTAATGTTGGCTCTGCATCTCGTGGTGCCAGAGCGCAGTCTGTTCAGCACCTTTCAAGTCGCCCAGTTTTCTGTGTGCCCAGGGGGGAGTCTCTCATTTGGTATCAGCCATTGATTGAGGTTCTGGTTTTGAGCCTGCCACTTTTGGAGTCTCGCTTGCTGGGGTGTTCCAGCGAGTGTCTCTGTAGATCTTAGAAAGCTATTTCTTGATTTAAGTCATTGGCCTGCTGGTTGACACCCAAACAAGGCATGAGCTGGAGATGTCACTGCCTTGGTCCTTTCACTATTGGTTGCTACTTCCCGGCAGATGTCAGGTGTTGCAATACCGGCTAGACTGTGTAATTTCTCCAGTGGTGTAGGGTGCAGACACCCCGTGATAATGCGGCATGTCTCATTAAGAGCCACATCAACTGTTTTAGCGTGATGAGATGTGTTCCACACTGGGTATGCATACTCAGCAGCAGAGTAGCATAGCGCAAGGGCAGATGTCTTCACTGTGCCTGCCATAGATGCAGGCAGAACATCAGGAGAGAATGCTTCTAGAACATGGTCATACATACTCAATTACTAATTTTGCAATCAGTAGATCCCCAGTAAAAGTCACTAGTTACTCTCAGGCTGCTTAAATGTTTCCTTGAACAGCTCAAACTGCTTAAATTGTTCATTGAAATTTCTCTGCAGGCCAAAACCAGAATTCAAGTGAATGAAGAAGCCTCCTGCTTTATTCTCTTTCAGGCAGACTGTTTCTCTCTGCATCTAAAAACTTCAAAATATAGCTATATAAATAAATGTTGCACAAGAAGTAATGGCCATCTCAGAGGAGGAATTGCTGTCTTTGATGCTAAATTTCATGTTTCATCTCTTTCAGCCACATACCAGGGACACACTGCAACATTTGTTCCAGGAGCCCAGCTGTTGTGAATATGTTGTTGAGGACTTCCAAACCTTTATAATGAGATCAAAAGCATTTTGACATAAGAGGAATTGTCATCACCAAATATCTCTCTGCATTTAAATTCGATGTTTTTGATAGGCTTCTATATTATTAGAAAATAAGACATAAAAAAGCTGTGTTATTCACTGTATGAACTAAGGTTAATACAGAACTGGAATTCCTTCCAATTCTCCTGTTCTGCTGGAGAGAAACTTCTACATGAAATTACTTGTTTTCTCCAGGTTAATCTTTTGAGTTGGCAGGAAGTCATTCATCTTTGCTGAATCAACAAAAGAAATGAGAATTTAAAGGGCACTTGCAATTGACAGGGATGTTCAGAAAATTGCTATATATGATGTGCACTGTCCATTCGTTCTCTGTCATTACTTTGACCGCACACAATAATTGTCCATGGAATGCCATAAATGTTAGGAATTTCTGCTAGACATGGTTTGGATTTTCCAAGGCATTTGCTCTTTGACCCCCTTAAAGATGATTGAAAGGGCTTAGTTATTTTCATTTTATTTTTAACTTCACACTAAAAAAACTCATTTCAGAATTTAAAGAGCAATCCACATGTCTGACTGCTCAATGCACTGAAACTTGATACAACAGGCAGACAATAGATGTGCCAAATTATTTACAACAAACAATGTTGCCTTATATATATATATAATCAGATATTTTCTATTGGAAGACAATTATGCAGACCAACTCAGTATTTTCATAATTAAAAAGGAAAAAAAAGAATTACTTGCAATCATAATTGTTGTGTGCTTTTTGAAGGGCTTAGTGTTAAGTTTAATTAAGTTTAATTCAGATAATTTTTCCCTTTCCTCTCAGGATAAAAGAGTGTGCTCTGCCCAGTATTACCCAGTGAACCCTAGTCTCCAGTCATAATCCACCACACTGGATCTCTTTGTAGTGACTAAGGTAAAGGTAAAGGTTTTCCCCTGACATTAAGTCCAGTCATTTCCAACTCTGGGGGTGGTGCTCCTCTCAATTTCTAAGCTGAAGAGCCGGCGTTGTCCGTAGACACCTCCAAGGTCATGTGGCCAGCATGTCTGCATGGAGCACCGTTACCTTCTTGCCTATTGATCTACTCAGATTTGCATGTTTTCAAACTGCTACATTGGAAGAAGCTGTGTCTGACAGGGGAAGCTCACGCCACTCCCCGGATTTGAACCTGTGACCTTTCGGTCAACAAGCTCATCAGCTCAGTGCTTTAACCCACTGCGCCACTGGGGGCTCCTTGTAGTGACTAGAAAGGTTGAAAGGGATTTAAAAAATAGATTTCCCATTTTCATTTTGGTTCAGTGTAACTTGCCAATTCTAAGGAGATGGTGAGGGAAAGAGTGTTAGAGATTAATATATGAATAAACACTGTATTATGCTGCTATGCAGTGACTCCAGTGCCCCCAACCAGTGCCCCCAACCTCCTTCAACTGGGAAACAGTCACTGCAATCGACAGGAGTCTCTTCCCCAGTCAATCGGGAAGTAACTGACAGTCCCATCCACTCCTCTAATGCAGCAAGCAGAAGCAGGGCCCCTCTTACATTTTCCTCTTATGCCAAAGATTACTAGTGCAAAAGGGGCATGGGACTGTCATCTAGCTAGACCAAGAAATATGCATTTTTTAAAAAGTGCTCAAAATCTGATTTGTGCCTCCTCTTTTAGCATTGCTCCTGGCTATTTCAGCAGTGTTCCAAACCTGCCGTTATTACATTCCTCTGTAAGGTTTGTCTCTATATTTGCTTTTGCTAATCCATCTTAAGAATGCTAGGGGGAAAATGCTTCTAAATGAGACATGACAGCTATATAAAATTGTGTTATTTTTTTTAAAAAAACAACACAATAATAAGCCCTTTTTTGTTAGAGCTTGCAGTCATATTTAATTAAGAGCAGGATCTTTATAGGAAAAAAATCAGCATTTGAAATGAAACATAATGCTATTATCTATTTTGTGTATACAGCATATTTTTGCTGTTGATGAGATGTCATTCTGTCAGTACAATCCTAGGTCAATCAATATACAGTTGTCTGAAAACACACAGCAGTAGAACGTAATGGCCCAATCCTGTAGTAAATGATTTGAGCTCTGATCTATTAATGTAATGGGCTTAAGTGCATCTGTGTTGTGAGCAATCAAAAATGCATTGCCAAGTGTCCTTTTGTCATTGCTAAATGCTGAATGTATCCATTAGCACCAAGCTGATGAATTCAGATGTTTTAAAGTATATCAAGATCAAGAGCAATCATCACTCACACTTTTAATGATTGTAAATGAAATATTGAATAAATAATACCAGGACATCTTGGCACTTGGAAAAGTTGCCTTTTGGACTATAATCCCCCAAATTCCCCATAAAAGGGAGGAAGGAGGAAAGAATGAATTCAGCTGCATATTTAATACCAATTGGCTTTTATTTTGGCATGCACTTTTGTGGATATAAATCCACTTCTTTAAATGAAGTACCAAGTGATAACAAATGCAAATTCTCCATTAACCACTGCCATGTTGGCTAGGAAATTCTAGGGGACGTAGTCCAAAAAAGTAAGTTTTTCAAGTCCTGGAAAAAAAGTAGTACTAACTTTTTTCTCAGATAGCAATTTCAAACTCTTTTACGTAATTATAGATCACAGTCGTCCTTTTGCAAGGTAGGACAAAGCATTGCTGAACAGTTATACATAGTTTATATACATATACACACTATAAAATTAAACACATAATTTTGTAGTATTGCCACAGACTCATTAAAATAACCACATTCTGCATACTTTTCAGAAAGGTTTATATCAAATTTCCACATATATTCTCAAGCCAAAATTGTGTGGATTTAAGTTGATGGAATAGCATATTAACTTATTTCTTTTGATGTCATCTGCATATACTGAGCGAAGCCCATACACAGGCTTCAATGTGAGATCCCAAAGTTTTGCCTGTATTTCTGTTTTGTTTCCAGTAAGACCTTTCTGAAGATTTTCAGATTTGGAAAAGAAAAAGTGAGCAGAAAAGCAATGCAGCAGATGTGTAGAAATATATGAAGTACATAGTATGTACATCTCGAAAATGACTTGGGTATGTCTTTAAGGACTGGGTTTCCTGATAACTGGAAGAGAAGGCCTTGGGCCCCTTCCACACAGCTGAATAAAATCCCACATTATCTGCTTTGAACTGGGATATATGGCAGTGTGGACTCAGATATCCAGTTCAAAGCAAATTATTGTGGGATGTTCTGTCTTGATATTCTGGGTTATATGACTGTCTGGAAGGGCCCTTGGTGGCTCATAAGAAACATGGCTGGCAGTAAAGCATAAAAGAGCTGGTTTTGTGGCTGATGTCAAGTTCTGACACTCCTTTCAAGAGGAAACTAATGGTGAACCTAAACTGTAGAATTAATTCCGTTTGATACTGTGGTTCAGTGCTATGGAATCAAGCAAGTTGTACTTTGACAATGTCGTTGGCCTTCTCTATTACACAGTGCTAGTGCTTCACCAAATTACAGCTGCTAGAATTCTATAGTATTGAGGTAGGGCAGTTAAAGTGGTGTCAAACTGCATTAATTCTACAGTGTGAATGCACCCTAATGTTATTCCTTCCTGATCCAGTGGTGTCAAACTCGTGGCCCTTCATGTGTTTTGGATTTCAGCTCCCAGAATTCCATACCATTAGACAAGCTGGCTGGGGCATCTGGGAGTGTGTGCCCCAAACATCAGGAGGACCACAAGTTTTACACTTCTTCCCGACCAAGTAAAGATTTTTTTGAGCCAGGTCTTCGTACTAAATGACCAGTTGTTGAGACCTGCTGTTGTTCTTCTCTTAACAAGGAGTCTCTAATTTTGTTTTTAACTCTTTTAAACAGGGCATTATAAAGTTTAATTCAACTTTAATAGTTTGATCAAGATTAGTGTTATAACTGCATTCTTCTTTCATTTAATGTACTGTGAGCTGCACTGATTTCTCTCTCAGTACCATAAGATAGGCCAACCAGTTACTCCAAGAGTATTCAAAAATATTTCTAAGATTATAATAAAGCATGTGTTTCATGAATGTCAGTCATGCCTGGTAAGAAGAACATGAACTGATAAAAATCTCCACAGTTTAGGACTTACTCAAACAAATTTTACATGATTTTTTGTCATAGGATATATCATTTTCTGCACAGAAAATTCAGTACTTAAGAGTTACTAATTTATTAACTAATAAAAATAAATACATGTTGATGGGAAACAAATACAGCATATGCAATAAATTAAAACACATTAACACAGAACTCAGTTAAAACATCACTTTCAAAGAATGTGTGTTTATTAAAACATTAAAACAACTAGTATGTTATAATTTAAGATAGTAATGGTATCAGTACAAAACTACTTGATGGTGGTCGGGGGTTGGAATTATAATGGTAAACTTCCATGCTCTGGATAAAACTATTTGCTTACATTTTCAGCGTATGAAGTAGCCAACATAGAAATATACACTCATGTCTTCAGCTGGATGAGATGTTGACTACATAGATGGAACTGTTCTGTGTTGCCAAGGATACAGTGTTAGAATCGTGTCCTCTATTGAATTGAAAAGGAGAGCTCTTGTACTCAGGAAATATTGGCTATAGATCAAAGTTGCTGCATCTGCAGAAAGGAACAGGATTGTGTCAACTGTGTAATTGGAACATCTGTCTACTGTAGATAGGTCTGCAATCCAGCTATTACTTAATTAAAAATGGCAGCATTTTGTATGTATTATTTGAAGGTTATGATTGGAGTCTGGAGTAAGCCTTGTTCAACCTGGTGGCCTTCCAGAGCTGCCTTGGTAATTTCGGCACCTGGAAAGTGCTACATTAGGGAAGACTGGTGTAGACTAGGAAAAAAATATGACAACATAATCATCAGATTGGAGGTGATGTGGCAGGAAAAGATTTTAGGTATAAATGTTTGCAACTCAAACTCAAAGGGGTTAATTTTTTTTTATAAATGCTGACATTCCGATTAAAGCAATTTAGCATGAAAAATGGAAAATGTATCTTTAAAATTTTGATACAATCTTTCTCTCTTTTCCTTTTCCTTTTAGGATAATACGCTGCATTGGCAGTGGATTACTAAAGTAACTGAACTATGACTTAATACCCATAATCACAGGCTTATGCAGCACTTGCCATATGTAACTGATATCATGAAAATAATCAATTTGTAAGTTTTTCCTATATTACATAAATATGTAATGATTTTAAAATGAAAATGGAAACCAATATTGAGTCTACACAGTCGGCCAAGGTACTTATGCTTATTATGAGGAATGAGATTATTTAAGGTTAAAATCTATCCTGTATCATTATAATGTATGATATAATGACATCTGTGCTTTTAAAAGCCCTTTTTCTTTGCTCAAGGTGAATATGAAGTTTAATCATTCTGGTTGTTTTGTTTTGTATGCTTTAAAAGCCTGTGGACCTCATGGTTTGTACCAAATTGTGCTTTCCATAATAGCAAAAAAGAAGTAAGAAAATTTCCTGAAATGAAAAAAGCTTAGACTGTAAAAAAATAAGAGACAGATAAGAATTGAATCTGACTAATAAAATTATCAGCATAGACCATGAAAGAACGGATGTGATTTTAGCGCTATACTATAGCAACAACTAATAACTACTTTATTTCATAAACAATTTCAGAAATTAATTCTTAACTTGTCAGATTGAATACGGATAGCCCTGCAATTTGAGATTTATTTTTACATGGCATTGAACCACAGAAATAGCTTTCCATACAGAAAGAATATTTATTTACCTTATTTATATCCTGCCTTTCTCTACACTGAGGGGTACTCAAGGTGGCTTACAATCCATGGTGCCTTAAAACATACCACATCAGTAAAAACAAGTTAAACCATTAAAACATAATATTTCAATGAATCACATCATCCAAAGTCGTGGTCTAAAGGCCACTCTGTAGTCAAATTGCATATATTCCATACTAACATTCCTGCACGGCTCTTTTTGCAAATGCCTGCTCCCAGAGCCAAGTTTCTAAGCACTAAGAGGGAGCAGGCTGCCCTGATATCAATAGGGAGAGAATTCCACAACCTCGGGGCCACCACTGTGCTTGAGAAGAAGGTGGAATCAAGAGCAGGGCCTCTCCAGACAATCTTAATCTCCAAGATGGTTCATAAGGGGAGATATGTTCGGACAGGTAGTCTATGTTGTTTCAGAGCAGAGGGATTAACAGGAATATCCCGTTATTTTCTTGTAGATGAATGTGCTGCACCAGGCATTTGTAGAGATCTCTGCACATGGTATCCTTGTAGCATGTATGTTATAAGAAAATAGCTCAATGTATTCTTGCTCATATTTTTGTTCTCTGGCAACATGTAGTGTTTGCAGAGGATGATGAAGAAGAATGTGAGCTGAGGACAACTGGTCATTACATGGTCATAATTCCAGACTGTGGAACAGAAAAGTGAGTTTTAATGGTGAACAGATAAATTTTCCCATGGTACTTCCCTAATAGGATGGCAGCTTAAATGCTGTCTTTCCAGAATATATAAGCTGTCCAGAAAGGCAGCATGGCTTGATCATTCTGGACACTAGGGCTCACATCTCAGCTCAACCACAGATGCCCAGTGGGTGACCTTGAGCAAATTACACTCTCTTACCTCGGAGAAGGCAAAGGCAAACCCCCTCCGAACAAATCTTGACTAGAAAACTCCATGATAGGTTAAATTTAGGGTTGACATCTGTCAGAAACAACATGAAGGTACACAGCAACAAGAGATTACCTTTGAAAAGCAACACCAATAAATTATTATTTGGAAGAGTATTCTATAAATGAGATGCCACCTATCAAAAAAGTCAGTTCCCTTTTTACTGTCCATCTCATCTCAAATAAGTCTGTGGACCCAAAGAGAAACCTTTGAAGATACCGTAGTTTGGGTGTACAAGCAAAAATGTACCTTCCTATATGCTGATTGGGAATTTTTTTTTTGTCGTGTCAGGAGGAGTTGGAGCTGACAGAGGGAGCTCCAACAGAGGTTCCCCAGATTTGAACTTGCGACCTGTCTGTCTTCAGTCCTGCCAGCACAGGGAATTAACCCACTGTGCCACTGGGGGCTCCATGCTGATTGAGAATGATCATGCTGGTAGAGTAGATGGGGATTGTACTCTGACATAGCTGAAGTGAAACATGGGTTAGGGATTTGACTAAAGCCTCAAAATCTTACTTTTGTTGATCACAACTCATTTCCCAGATGGAGGGATTTGATGAATTGTAGTCCAAAATGTGAGTTTTCTGAGCTCTGTCAGTGATAAAAGCCACAGTATGTTGTTTTGTACCTGCTGCAATTTACCCACTGTTGAAATATTTCTTGCCATTGACAAAATCCATGATTGTGGGTTTAGCACTTCCATTCCAATTTTGAAAAAAAGCTTGTTTGAAGAAATTACAATTTTTTCATAGTTGAGGAATATATTTCTCTGCAAATGTAAGCAGTATGTTCACAATTCAGACAGAGGAACGCTTCCCCCTGAAGACTTCCATGAGGCTCCACTCCTAAAATGTTTGAATGAAAAATAATATTTGAGAAGGAAAAATTTTGAACAGATGTAACTGGGGCTGGGATGGAAATTAATATACATTTGGCTATGGCTTCGGTCAGTTCTTCCGGCCTCTGCTTCAGAAACCTTAGAAAAGGAATAATCCTCCTGGGAAGATAGATTTTTAAATAAAAGGTTTGCTAGAATTCTGCTAATGGTGCTACATGAGAGAGTACAGAAAAACATCCTGGTCCTATAACGGTAAGATGTATTTTATAAACAGGTGATGGATTAATTGTACACAATGGACATGATATTTGCTTTCTTTGTGCATAGTTCAATTGCTATTCATATCCATAACTAGTAAAAGACATTTCCTGAATATATCCAACATGAAATTATTGAACCCTCAATAGATATGTGATCATGTGACAGACGTGAAAAAAGAACAAGAAACACAAATAAATAAATAAAAACACTGGGAGGGGGG
Source organism: Anolis sagrei (assembly GCF_037176765.1). NCBI lineage: Eukaryota > Metazoa > Chordata > Lepidosauria > Squamata > Anolidae > Anolis > Anolis sagrei. Next base: position 92,929,818 of record NC_090023.1, read on the forward strand.
GGGGGTAACTATTATAGATAAATGGAGATTTTGACAGCTATTCCTGTAATATAAGAATTTAACTCAATTATATTTAGTTTCTTCTGGATTATTTCTCAGTTATAGGGCTTATAGAATCATAGAGTTGGAAGAGACCCTGTGGGCCATCTAGTCCAACTCCCTACCAAAAAGCAGGAAAATTGCATTCGTAGACTTGATGGAGACATCTGAGAACAGGTGTCATGGATCCATATGTGCAAAAGAGGGAGGAGGAGAATGTGGACAGTGGCTAGTGTTGCTAGATGTATGAAAGAGAAGAGAGGATGAGATTTGAACACAACAAAAGAAAGCAAGGGTGATAAAATCCCATTTCTCCCTGACTGGTTGGTTGGTTGGTTGAGATTCCCTCATGTGGTTTGGCGAATTCCAGTGCATTTCAAATACACGTTGCACAAAATAGAATGCAACATTTGGATTCAGAAGGTAAATACCTTTTGGCTAAAAGTACTGGTATGCCTTGGGATCAAATTCTGTTCAGAGCCAAGGGCTGCTACCTGTTAATTTTGAGTTTCTTGTGACTTTCTTTATTGGGTGGCAGCATCTTCATGGGATGCGTCATTTTTCTTTGTTGTAGATTAAATACTTGACTTGTGAATGACTGCACTGCTTTGGTATTTTGCAAGAAATAAAGGGACCACTATACAGCACTGATCTTAAAAATAAACTTTTCATGTGGGCAAATATGTGAAAATACAAAGGCATCTTGTGTTACAGTCTGGTGTTCATCAAAGCTGTTTAATTACGAAACATCACATTACAAATGAACTGTGTGCCCTGGTGCAGGACCCTTGGGGCAACTAGATGCCCTACTTTGCAACACTCCTCAGGGACCCATTAAAATCATGCCAAGTTACACTACACAAAACTGAATATATGAGAAATTCCAAGCAGTTTGATGCTGAAATTGCAGGAATATGACCAGATCCTCTTACTTCCTCAGCATGTAGATATGCATTTGTTATATTTGTTTCATTTATTAGTTTCCATCATCTATTAAAACTGTTACTTAGTTGACTTTAAAGGGGGGGGCACAATACAGTTCACAACCTTAATTTAAAGATTCTGCTGTCTATCTTTCCCTGGTCTTATAATATGTATCTATAAAAGATTTTCTGATAACATTAAATATGTTGATTTTAAATGTTCCCTGTTTTAATTTAATATATATATATATATACCCTTGGACAATGATCACAAGAGCAGAAGTTGCGAAGCAGAAGAATCTGAAACATGAATATAAGCAAAATACATTACATGTACTTTTGCTTGTTGTGAATTATTGTCAAGTCAACTTTCACTTGGCTTATCATATCAGAAGTGAATTGAGGGTACAGTTGTAAAACACAAACAAAGTTAAAAACTTTGCATTATACTAAATGACCTTTGACCAGTAGCTGGCCACTTGGAGTGCCTCTGGTGTTGCTATAAGAAGGTCCTTCATTGTGCATGTGGCAGGGCTCAGGCTGCATTGTAGTAGGTGGTCTGTGGTTTGCTCTTCTCCACATTCACATGTCATGGACCCCACTTTGTAGACCCATTTCTTAATGTTGTCTCTGTATCTCGTGGTGCCAGAGCTCAGTCTGTTCAGTGCCTTCCAAGTTGCCCAGTCTCCCAGGAGGGAGTCTCTCATTTGGCAACATCCATGGATTAAGGTTCCAGATGTTTGTGCCTGCCACTTTTGGACTCTCACTTGCTGAGGTGTTCCTGCGAGTGTCTCTGTAGATCTGAGAAAACAATTTTTTGACTTAAGGTGTTGGTGTGCTGGCTGATATCTGAACAGGGGATGGGCTGGAGATGTCAATGCTTTGGTCCTTTCATTACTGACTGTTACTTCCCAATGGAGGTCAGGTGGTGCAATACTGACTAAACAGTATTTCTTCAGTGGTGTTGGACATAGATATCCTGTGATAATGTCTCATTAAGAGCCACATGTCTCATTAAGAGCCACATCCACTGTTTTAGCATGGTGAGATGTATTCCACACTGGACATGCATATTCAGCAGCAGAGTAGCAAAGTGCCAGGGCAAATGTCTTCACTGTATCTGGTTGTGATCCCTAGTTTTTGCCATGAGGGGACATGAGGGAAACCTCCCTGCAGGATTGTAACATATCCAGGCGTCCCCTGGACAACGTCTTTGTAGACAGCTGTTACTCTGACACCAGAAGTGACTTGCAGCATGCAACCAACCAACCAAACTTCCACTTATAGTGACTCTATGAACGAAAGACCTCAAAGACATCTCTGTTATTTGTTATTAATATTTTTTCTCTAGTCTTACAGATTCAGGATTGTGACTTTCTTAACTAAAGGCTGATGAAAAATTCTGCTTGGCACTTGGATTTTAATCCACACACTTCACACATACCATAGTGAAATCACCATGATGCATTCACATTTTGTCATGGTGAATGCACCTTACTGTTGTGGGGGGGGGGGGGGGGTGTCCATCTTTCTAGTCTTTTGCATTATTTTCAGCTACATGGTCTGCAATACTCCACTTTTTTCCCTATCATGCATGTGAATAAACATATTTCCTTTTAAGTGGAGGTGCAATGATACTAATATTGATACGTGGCTATCTGCACACTTGAATCATCTTTTAAAAAAATCAGCCTAGGAAAGCCACTTCCTGGTGGGAATGCTCACCTCCTAACAACCAATTCCACTCATCACTGATCCCTCACCATTACATAGTGAAGCAATGCCACCTGTAGGGATGGACACATGCCTGAAAGTCTAGAATTTCTGTGACACATCTGGGTAGCAGGCAAGGTTTCTTGAAACTGTTTAAAGCACATTACATACAAATTATCTTAGATATTGTGTGTCAGAATCAGAGATCCTACAAGATAAGTCCATTTTTAAAGTCCCAAATCTATCCACTTATAACATCTCCTTCCTCCTTTCCATTACCTTCCACTTAATCAGACATTATCATCTTTTCTAATGTGTCGTGCCATTTTAATGATAACTTTTGCTTTCCAACATAAAATTGGATTTTGCTGTAGATGACCATCAAAAGAGTTAATGAATGTTTTCACTGAAGAAGAGAGTTTTAAGGAAATATTTGACAAGAAGGAAGTTTCAGGGACAAGGAATCTGTGTTTACAGGAGGGGACTTACACTGCAGATGTTCTCTCAAGATGAACAGAAGTTGCACTCAGTAAACCCTTGCAGCTATTGGAATTAAAATGCTAAAGGGAGTGAGAATCCATATGGGAACTATACTTGAGAAAACAGAGGGGAGGTGGAAGCAAAGAATAAAAAAATGACCACCCCAGGAGAGAATTTAGATAGAGCATTGCAAATACTTTGTTAGAGCCTGGCTCTGATCCTTCAGAAAGAGATATCCTTCAAGCTTGTGAATATTCTGTGGAGGTGTAATACGTAGGAACCCTAAGACAGTGGAACTGGCCATGTGAAAAAACAATAGGAAGAATACCTTCAAGAAATACAGACCAATTCTCTTTTACTAGTGTGAAATAATTACCCAGGTAATTGTGTAAGTTTGAATGAAAACATTGGAAGGTGTGGCTTTCTCTTATAAGAGCGAGTGACTCAAGCAATTTTTAATGACATTGCTACCAATTATAATAAGGGGGAGTGAAAAACTAGAGATTCATCATCTTCATGATCTGTATACTTTCAATGGATGCACTGGAGAAATTATGCCACTCTATATTTTAATAGACTTCAAGAATATCATAGTTTTGAAGAGCAGGAAAAATATACTGTATTTTCTGGCATATAAGATGACTGGGCATATAAGACACCTCCAACTTTTCCAGTTAAAATATAGAGTTTGGGATATACCCGCCGTATAAGACTACCCCTCTTCCAACGCACACCAAATAAAAATTTAAAAAGCACCAGATTTGATTTCAACATGGTAATTTTCCTATTAATGTACCTCCTTCTCTGCCTCTCAGATCTCGCACATGCACACCTGCACCGCTTCACTGCAGTCTTCAGGAGCGAGTTCTGAGAGGCAGAGGAGGAGGTACGGAAATAGGATACAAGGGTGGGCCAGACAGGGAAAAGAGGTGTGTTTTTCTGGGCCCAGAGCCACTCTATCTCTTTTTTCCATTCCCTGGGCACCCCGGACGCCTGCAGCTTGCTCTGTCCTTCACTTACACCTTTCCGGTGAGGTGCCCCTTCACCTCACTATTGGGAGCGCATTGAGTCCATGAATCCTGATGAATCAATTTTCTTCTACCGTACTTGTACAGCGTCGCCCTTAATTCTTTCATACAGTTGCTGCATACAGCAGGGACGCAGCCACTGCCATTTTTTTTAGCTCCCCCTCAATATGCAGCAACCACAGATTCTCCAATCTGGGTTGGAAGTTTCAGTACCTGCTCTATAAGATGACTCCCAGCGTATAAGACTACTCCCGTGTATAAGACGACCCCTGACTTTTGAGAAGATTTTCTTGTGTTAAAAAGTAGTCTTATATGCCAGAAAATACACACACACACACACATATGCATAAGGAAATGCAAAGATAAATTGCCCAATCTGAGTGCAAGCTGTTTCTTGGATCAAACATCCAGCTTACTTCCCAACCAGTAACCCCTTGCAGCTACTGCAATTTTGACAAAGAGACAAACCAAGGAGTAAATCCTCTTAAAAGGAGTTCTACTTTAAGATCTCAGTTTCAGTTGCCTTGCTCAAGGATCTGTTGACAACAGTCCATAAGCAGCAAGCTGTTTGCCATCAATCTGATCAGGCAGTGAATAAGACATGCCTCAGTAGATATAGCTGCTCCAGCATTTGCTTTTATACCTTAGAGGAAAAATCTTGTATCAGAATTGTTCCCAGCTTGGAATGTCAAATGCAGAAATTGTGTATGTGTGCATGCATGCACACACTTTTTTTTGTAGTATTGTATGCAAGTCATATACAATCCTTTGGCCACAGCTTCACACATTCTTTGAATATATTTTGAATTACAGCACAACCTCCTATATCCATGACCATTTTTTTCCTCGTCTTATTGTGGAAATGCAAAACCATGGATGATAATAAACTCTTCTGAAATTAATGATGTCTGGCAGGAGCATACAATAGAATTATGCTGGAGGAGCTAGGAATGCCTACATCTTTAGGCTTGTTCTAGTATAACACTACACTCAACTTCTGTTGGAAGCAAGTAATACAATACAGTTCAATCCCCTGCCATTCAAGAATACACAATCAAAACACTTCTGATAGATGACCACCCAGCTTCTGTTTTAAAACCTCCAAAGAAAAAGACATGTAATTACATCATCCTCCAGGATTTCTGGAGGACCTCTAGATTAAGATCAAGAATGGTGCCTGGTCCTTTTTGTACCTGGTGTGGAAACATAAATTACACTTATGGGCTATTGTTGCCATTTCCAGCTCCTAAATCACCAGGTGGCTGGGAAAAGATTGCTGAGGCAGGGGGCCCTTGTGAACAGTAGTGCTGAGCTTGCACAGGTGTCATTTGACATTAAACCTGCCTTTGTCAACAGTAGGATAGTGTCCATTGACGTCATTTTATTTTCCTTTCTCATTTTCGTTTTACAAATATTGGTGAAATCATAGATGATTATCTTATATAACAATGTCTAAGTCAACCTCATGCATAAGCTGAGGTCAAGTTTGCAGCCAAAATAATGGATTTTGGCATGACCCCATGGAAAAGTTGAGTGTCATTCTGCAGAGGGGGGAAAGGACCAGTGCTGCCTCGTGGACAGCTTCCCCTGGCTGCCACCATCGTTTTCTTGCCCAGGATTCAAAACGTCCAGAAGTGGCACCACAGCAGAGAATAAAGGAAGCTGATGATTTTAGATTCCACTGGGACAGACTAAGCTCTTGGCTTTTGCCACTTTGGAAGGGAATGTTTCCTTTTTTGATGCAGTACTCACTGAGCTATAGATGAATAGACACAGATTTTTTGGACTGACTTTTTTACTACAATGTCTAGACTTATGTATGAATATATAGGACACGTCTCTGGCGTATTTGTGAGTCTTAGGGGGTCTATGATTCTCTGTTTCTTCAAGTCATTCCAATATGATGGAAGAGCTGGTTATCAGAACTTTGTCTCTGTAATTTCCTGCTGAGAAAACGACATGCATATTAGCCAACAAATGTGTTGTGTCCGTTGTTATTAACCTAGATTGTAATTAGAATGACAGTGTATTCCCTGTTGTACAGCTAAAAATATATGAACTGTAGCACAAAATATCACACATTACTAAGCAATACATCAAGCCACATTAGAAATTTTAAACTGTCAAGAAGACTAATCAGATTAAGATTATGGTGCGGAAAGCTTGGTAACTTGATGATTTAATATTTTTGCTTAATAGATTGGCTTAAAACCACAATATGCTGCAGGAAGCAATTATATTTTACTTTCTCTCTCTCCTCAAAGTGATGTAACTTTATCCCTTAATTTCTCCAAAAATAAATTCAAATAGTTGTTGCAAGTTTCTTCTGATGCTCACAAAAACTACCATGGGTGAGAAAACTGACAGTAAAAGGCTAAGTGGTTTTGGCATGCTCTGCCCCCACACCTGTTCAGTAACCAGGAATGAGGCAGCTTCACATTTCCATGTGTTTGTCACTTCGGATTAGACCCTTGGCCTCATTTTAATCAGCATGTGCTTACATTTATTAATACGATCATTTGGATCTGGCAGTAGAAATGAATCATCTCATTAACAGGCAGTTAGAGGAGTCCAAGAGGGAAGAAAATGGAAACAAGGAAACAGGCATACTCCTTGGATAGCCAGGGCTAAATGAAGTGTTTTGCCGATAACATCACTATTTTAAGTCTAGCAAGCTTGGCACTAAGCAAAGATTGCCCATTAAATAGAGCTGTCTATGAAATCGGTGACGCAAAAGTACTCAAGGTGTTAAGTGAAGTGGGAGAAAAACAGACAAAATGTTGCTGTTCCAAAAATTTAATAATTGGACAGGTTTTTTTTATCTCCAGCAAAATGAAGATCTATTACAATGATCTACTAGATAACATCTTACTAACATATCTGGGAATTATGTAAAGAACCTGGAATAGAAACTAAAACTATGAGATACGTTCAATAAGATGGACTCAAATGTAAAAATGAACTGAAAATATCTCCCTTTAGGCCAGGGTAGGGAGCTTCTGGATTCTGTTGATGTTATTGGATTCTAGCTCCATGGATCTCTCATCATTGGTCATCTTTAGTAGGGTGATCAGGAATTTTAGCCCAATAACATTTTTCCCAGCCCAATATAGAAAAAAAACACACACACATTTTGGTTGCACTTTACCTTGCTTAAGTTCTGTCTTTAAAGAAGGGGTGAGCAACGGCATGGCAGCAGGGACCAATTTCCCAGAAACTTCCTCTGTGAGACAAATCTCACAGCATGCCCCAATGCCCCTTTTGAGAAGAATTACAAAGGGAAATTGAGGTATTTGGACTTGTAGTTATGTTTTCTAAGTTTTCATGTGTTTGGTGGATTTCATGTATGGTTTTCAGGCTAAAAATAGTCCCCAAATTGCATTGTAACCTAAAAATCAGTGATGGAAACTTTGGATCATTGGGCTTTGAGGGCGTGACAAGAATGAAGTCTATGTATGGCCTTCACTCTTTCCATTTGGTGAAAAGATATTGAGCCCATTTACATTGCACAAATATTGTGATATATTCCACTTCAATTCCATGACAACATTCAATGGAATTATGGAGTTTGTAGTTCATTGAGGCCCTAGAGCTCCCTGGCTGAGAATTCTAAATGACTCTCCTAAATTGCCAATTTCTAGATATAATGGGTTGTTGTCATGGCAGTGAAAGTGGAATATTTACTATAATTGTGTATATATAATTTACTATAATTGTGAATCGATCCGTTGTATACACGATAGACTCAGTACCTATTGTCTTGAGTTTTCCACAATCTTTTAAAAAATAAACCCCCTTTGTACTTGAAACATTCTGAGATATCATTACATGAGTCATAACATGAAAGAAACCAAATGCTAGTCTAAACTAATCTTACAGGTACAATTAATAAAACTTCTAAGGGATGGGGAAGTGCAATGCCATTTCCTTTTTCTCCCATTTTGTTCTCCTTTTCAAAACTTTGATGGAGGTAAACAAAACCAGGGAAAGTCAAGTTCTCTGTGTGTCTCTCTCTCTTCTCCCGGCCTTTTGGCTCTGGGGTGGCAAAAAAAAATGACAGTACAGTTTGTAGAATTGAGGTCCTACAGTAGTAAAGCTAAGTTGTAGGCAGCATTACGTCAAATTTGTAAACCTATAACTGTTTAAGGACACTTCCAGACAGGCATTTAATATGGGTGAAAATGGGTTACAGTAACTCATTTTTTGCCTACATTCCTGTCCCCCTGTCATCTTGAAAGCTTTCGAGATTGCATCAGGCCACTCAACCTCCTTCCCCCAAAAAAGCCTTTAAAATAAAGAAAAATGTACTGGGCCACCATTAGGCCTCTCTGCAGGCCTGGAATGTACCAATGATGTGCCAGAAGGCAAGGGGTAGCCATTCCCTCCCCCCTCCACCCCCTGGTAGATCATTGATACATGCCAAGAGTCCTCCAGAAAGGCCTAATGGCAGCCTGGTATCTTTTCTTTATTTGTAAGCGGGGTGGTTTGGGGTGAGTGCCCTCTTTGCTTCTCTGGGCTCATGGGGCCCGAAGAAGCAAATTGGGCTGTGGGGGCAGACTCCTGAGACTGCAAAAGCAGTCCCAGGAATCTGTCCCCACAGGGCCTATACCCCATTAGACCTGGGCCTTTCAGGGAGGCCTGGGTCTAATGGGGTACCTATTTAATTTGGGACAAAGCAGTGTTTTCCTACTTTGTTCCGAATTAATCCTCTTTTAACTGAGGCATCATTTGGTCACCTCAGGTAAAAGACTGACAAGGCTTGCATTTTGGGCCCTGTTTAGATGGGCCCTAAGACACAGATTTCTATTACATATATTATCTTGCATATAAAACCGCATTGAGTCGCCTAATTAGGCTGAAAAAGGCGGTATAGAAATAAATCAAATAAATAAATAAATAAATTGGTAATGAGGATCAGTTCTTCTTTTTCCATTTGACACTACCTGTAGGTCAGTTGATGAGTATGCAAGAGGACTTCTCTAGAAAGTCTGGCTTGATATTTTGGCTTGTTTTGTATATTATATTTTATTGTATTGCCTCTGCATATACTGTATATGATAAACAGATGAGATTGAAGTCTTTTATCAACAAATAGAAAAAGTCTAAAATAGAAACTGATCAAATTATGAAAATATTTGCATTTAAATGTTATTATTAAAAGGATTTTAAAATATACATGGGTTTTGTTTTTGGCAGTGTCCCGCTTTTAACTCTGAATCCAAATTAGCGTGCTTCTATATATTTTCTTTCTGGCAAAGACTACAAATTAAAGATAGTTGTGGTCCAATTCCTATCTCTATCAAGTCCACTGGAGGGATCCTGCCAATGTACCTGTCCTGAACGTAGATCAAAGAAAAGCAACACTGAGAGATTAGTCAGATTTATAAAAGCTACTGAGAGTTCCCTAAAGTCTCAAGTAGGGCATGTGGATGAAATCCGATTACATCTTACTTTCCTCAAGAGTGGTCAGGTCAGACACCAGTTTCATTGCTTCGTGGGGGGAAAAGAATGGAGGGGAGTCATTAGTCTTCATGTGCAGATTCATGCTTTGTCTATCCTATATTCACTTGGCTTTGCCAAGGTCACTTGACTCCCACTGACTCAACCAGAGCCAGGGCTAACAGTTTTCAGACTTGTCGTGTCTGCCTTAAAAAAAAAAAAAACCTTCACTGAATAAATAATTAGAAAGGTGAAAGAATAATGTATGGCACCTGTATGTGCATACATAATGTTTTGGCTCTTTTAAAAGGGAGACGTGGATGTCTTTATGATTTTCTGCCAAGGAGGGATCTGGTTACAGGGATTTCATACCTTCTGTTACTTTTGACTTGGAAACCAATCCCTAAAAACCAATAACAGAGTTTCAATATTAGGTGCTGGGTGTGTGCATGAGTGTCATATTTTTATTGTGGTTTTACTAGACCTGTAAAATAAGGTGGAACAGTATCACAAGGAACTAATTCATGTAGCTGGTTTAAAATCCAAGAAGTGCTTGTGTAGAGGTAGACTTCAGAGTGTTGGCAGACTCATAGTGTTTAAAAGAGTTCTTTTTCTTTAATATGTGTGTGTGTGTGTGTTGGGTGGAGTAGAGTAACAAGAAGTTGAACTGTAGTGAGGTAAGAAAGAAGGTATGGGTTCTTTTCTGCTAGCTTAGGCTGGGTCTACACTGTCCTATATCCCAGGATCTTATCCCAGATTATTTGCTTTGAATTGGTTTATATGAGCCTATACTATCAGATAATCTGGGATTAAATCCTGGGATATAGGGCACTGTAGATCCAGCCTCAGTTCATTAGTTCAAAAAAAAAATCCTTGGTGTGTGTGTGAATTGACTATGAATTGACATAGAAGTCATCAGCCACCACATGAATGAACCTGTTGATCTCAGTGGTACAAATCAGCTGTAAATAGTGCTTGCAGAAACAGACTGCAGGTTCCATCTAATCCATTTCCAACATCACTTAATTTTCAAGAAAATGGAAATAGAAGTTTGGAGTTTTGGTGGGTGGTGCGAGGGGATGACAGCATCCAGAATCTTCCAGCCAGCATTGCCACTCAAATTGTACTTCCACATATGTATTTTCCAAATATCAGGGGTAGGCTAATGTTCAAAATGGAAACATGGGCATACACAAAATGGAAGAAAACTGAATAGCAATATCTTAGGCTCCATGTTCACTGACCATTTATTGTACTTTCAAACGGGCATTGAAGAAAGTCTTTTCACTCTGCAGATGATTACAGAGGAAATCCTGAGGCCCAGATGGCGATTCCACAAACCACAGAGCACTGGTGTACATTAAGGGCTTTCTTTTGCACACTTTTTGTGGGAGTTTGTTAGCTGGGTGCCTCAGATTGAAGCTAGCTTTTACATAGTCAGTGTAGATGGGGCCTTAGGAAATCTAACCGACACGAAACTTATTACAGTAGCTACGTTCCTTTGTTATATTCAGCATTGCTCTTCCATGAATGGAAAGAAGATTTTTGTTTCAGGTGACCTTTTCATTTATTGGCTAACCTTCGCTAATATATGTAGGAAGATAATTTTTGGTTGATTTCTCCCTCCTCATTGAAGCCCCTCTGTGAGCTGGGGTAGTGGTTTCCAAGGGGAGGCATATGTGACAAATGGAATTGTCCTTCATTATAACTTGGATGGTGTGATTTCAACTGAAGTTCTAATAATTTATGTTTTAATTGTAATTATCTTTAATATATGTATGTATGGCATCAGATTATTGCCTGTTGCAAGGCTGCCTTGAGTCCCCTCTAGGATGAGAAGGGTGGGGTACAAATATGGTAAGTAAATAATACATAAAATAAATATCTGACAATTGTCTTCTTTCTCTATGTTTAGTAATGGCATCTGTTAGATCAAAAGCCCTTGTTGGGTGCATTCTTCATTTCCTTTTTGTTGTATATCTAGATTCACTTTCGTTAAGACTATTTGAACTGACTGAGATGACAATACAGTATATGCTATTTATTGGTCGTTTATTATTCTAATTCCATGGATTGCTGCCAGCCCATCTGCTGTTATGCCCTCTCTGAATAGAAAAGTTGGCAAAACTCTTAATAAATCTCTGCAGTGAATGCTATTATTCAAGGATTATTTTTATTATGTTTTGGCCAAAACCTAAAGGATTGGACTTCATATAAACACAGCAGGTAGCCTGATCCTATAAAGCAAATGCTATGTTATGCCATCTCAGCTAAAAATGTACAGTATGACTGGAAGCAGCACAGGGTTGGCTACTTCTGGCCTTTGCCAGCAAAATTCTGTCCTTTGCCAGAAAAATAACCCCAAGCCAAGCTCTTACTGTTATCAAAGCAGCATCAAAGTCATAGCTGGATCTCCACTTGTCCAAAAGAATGACACATCCTGTAGCTAATGCCAAGACCTAAGAAATTAAACCAAAATATCCTAGCAGTGAATTTAGGCAGTTTTTTTTCTTACTGTTGGGCACTACTGTGTCAATAATCTGGAAAATGATACCTATAATTCAAATCATACAATAACCTGTACATTGTTTGGTCAAACAGAGGCCTCTTTCCGATGCCCCATGCCAGCTGCTCATTCGACAAAAGGAAGAGATTGCCAAACTAGTAGCTGTGCAGTTAGAATAGCCTCCAAAACATATTATGGTACATCTAGCATCTGGTCCAAAGGCAGAAGACATCTGCTGTCAAAGATTAGGACTGATATGGTGGCAGTTACTTTAATGAGCCAAATAACCTTGCCTTTGACTCCACTGATGTGAAAGCAAGAAATCTATCGTGGTGTTCTGTTCTCTTTGTTTCTCTTTCATTGTAGTCACAATGTGTCATGGGAGATACAGAGGCATCTGTTTGATCCCCTTGGTAAATACATACTTCAAGCAAAGAGTTCAAGTGAAACGGAACACTTCATTTTTCTCAGGTACAACAGGGGAAAACATCAGTAATATGAAATCTGGTTAAACTCTTAAAGGAACAGACAGAGTTGAGTCATCCATAGAATCAGGCTTCAAAGACAAAGGCTGCAAAAATAAAGGCACAGAGGTGACAAAGTGGGATCACAATCTTTACTGCCTTTCTCCTTTACAAGCATTTATGCCATACCATTCAAAATATTACAGCTTTAAAAGATATCTGGAAGAGTACGCAATCAAAAGATAGCATTTTACACAAAGAAGTCCGATTTTGAGAAGGAAGAGGGAGAGAAAGAAAGACTAACACTCCTTTCTCTTTTTTCTTGTGTGTAAAATGAAAATGATGGGTATTAAAGGAGACAAAGTGGAGACTATTTGGAATGTACTGAACATTGGGGCATTCTATATGTTGTTTTAATCTGTTTGATAAATTGATATGTGTTTTAATTGTGCATATGCTGATTGTTTATATTTCTATGATATATGTTTTATTGTTTACCTGTGCAGCATTGAATTTATACCAGATTTGTAATCTGCCTTGTGTCCCCTCCTGGTTCGAGAAAGGTGGGGTTATTTTTTTTTCCATGTCAAGAAGTGACTTGAGAAACTGGAAGTCACTTCTTGCGTGAGATAATTGACCTCTTGCAAGCACGTTGCCCAGGGGATGCCTGGATGTTTTGATGTTTTACCATCCTTGTGGGAGGCTTCTCTCATGTCCCCATATGGGGAGCTGGAGCTGACAGAAGGAGCTCATCCACATTCTCCCCGGATTCAAACCTCCGACCTGTCAGTCTTCAATCCTACCAGCACATGGGTTTAACCCACTGTGCCACCAGGGGCCCCATGGGAGTAGAAATGAATGAATAAATAAATACTGGGATCTAAGTTCTGAAATAAAATAAAATGAAATGGTCTCACTGGATTTCAAGATAAACCCAAGACAGCTTTTGTTTTATTTCAACCAATATCCTAATGGGTATTCTGAGATCTGTGATTTATTTATTTTTATAATATGTACAGGTACACTGATACTGGAAAACGTTATTTTACGGTTTTTTCTCTTTTCTACTTTTCTTTAATTAAAATGATAAATCTTTTAGCATATATAAGACTTCCAAAGTGGGTTGAAGTGATTGCAAGAGGTTCATGGGATGGTGGGCAACACCTAAACCACTGGTTCCTCAGCTTTGGTCCTCTGGCTATTTTATATTTCGGTTCTACAGACAAATCCAAAAGAGTTGGGAAGTTGGAGGAAAAATAGCATTTTAAAGCTTTTTGCAAAACATTTTGACTACCCAAGCCATTAAACCATTAGTTCCTTTTCAGGAAGATGAGCTATTTCCTCAGCCCTTGAAATACGAATTTCAAAATGCTAAATCAAATTCTGAGAAGCAATAGCAATATTTGCACATGCCTTCTTGACATATTTACTTATGAAAGAAAATGCTGTTGGAACACGGCCATACAGCCGGGAAACCACACAGCACCCCAATGATTCTTGCCGTGAAAACCTTCAACAAGACAAGGACATTTATTTATATGGCTGTTTCAGTTTTAAAGGCATCGATTCCCACACCTGCACAACAAAGATCGGAGATACTCACTTTATAAATGTAATACTGAAACCAGATTTAAGATATACTCATGGGAATTATGTGTGAAACATGTTTCCTAAAGAAGTGATCTTCTAATATTTAGGGGAAAAGCCTCACCGGAATGGTCTTTGGTGTTCACTTCTTTCCCTGTGAAATTATAATAAGATGTATATATTTGGAACAGAGAACATAGGTTTAAAAAAGCCTTGCTTTTGGTGCAATCATTGGTGCAACTTGCAATGAAATGTTGCTGTGTACCCCCATTTCCTAATGGGTATGTAATAAATCTACCTTTTAGTCGGCTAGGCCAAAGAACTGACAAGGAGAGTCAGGGAGCCAAGCAAGGGGATGCCATCTCTAAGGTTGTGCCACGTAGGATTGTATGTTACTTCTGCAACCAAGAAGGACATGTGAAAGCCTCATGCCCAAAGCTATCGAAGGAGAGAGCTGGAAGCCCGCCAAAATTTGTTAAAGTGGTCAAGAAGACTGAACCACAAGATGAAGAGCCTACTCCTGAGGGAGAGCCCATCAAAATAATGAGGGTTTGGAGTATGGAACGTGGAGTAAATAAAGAATACTTAGAAGAGGTCAAAGTTAATGACCAAATGCTAATGGGACTGAGGGACACAGGCGCTGACGTGTCTCTGGTGCGCCCTCATATAGTTGAGAAGGACCAGATAGTGCCAGGAAAGAAATGGACACTGAAGGGAATAACTGGTCCCAGCTTTGAAGTGGATGTGGCAGAAATCCCTGTCAAATACAAAGATTTTTGTGGTAAATGGAGTGTAGGAATCCTATCGGACTTGGAAGCCCATGTGTTAATAGGGAACGATCTGTCAGAACATACACGGAAGATCAATGCTGTGACTAGAAGCCAGGCAGAAAGAGCGGGAATTTCTGAGGAGGGAGAAATCGCCTCAGAAATGCCTCATAGCTCTGAATGTAACAACGCTGAAGAGTTCCCTGTGATGTTGCCATCTAGTCAGCCAGCTGAGTTCCTGAGGGAACAGCGACAGGCTGAAGATTTAAAGACCCTGTGGGAAATGGCTGTGTCCCAAAATGCCAGACCCACAGAGAAAAAACCTGCCATCTATAACACCAGGGGGATTAAACTAGTGAAAGTAGTGAGATCAAGAGAAGCCCTGAATGAGGCAGTAAAAGAACAGCTTGGTGAAGAAAAGGGGCCTGTGACAAGACAGACAGTAGATCAGGGTCTTGTCACTGAAGCAGATATGACAGTAAAAAGCGCAGGAGGTCTGGAGTGTGGCTCAGACCCAGTTTTGGCAGTGGAGACACATTTAAGGCATAGAAGAGACATTAAAAGTGCCAAGGAGGTTGTGGCGAAGGCGGCAGACTGGTACCAGAAAGTTCAGCCAGGGACTCCAAGCCGTTTGTCTGTCATCAGAGGAGCCACAAGGCTAGCTGCGGTAGCCGGGAAGGTGGTCCAGGAAGATGAAGGAGACAAAGGTGATGGAGCTGACCCTAGGCTGGATGGCGTGGTCGAGAGAATGGCACCGAGGGTGACCAAGGGGCCCGTCATGGTGGCCAGGGAAGCCGAAAAGCCAGCAACCAGAAGCACGGTTGAGTTAGTCTCCGAGAAGCCGATCGTGTGTTCCAGCGAAGCCGGAAGGGGAACGGTCAGTGGCCCAAAAACATCTAAAGCTACCTCGACGTTACAGAAGATAGTGCAGGAGAGAGGGAGAGGGAGAAAGCTGATGGTCAGCAGCCCAGCGAGGTCTGAAATCGCCTCAGCATTAAAGCAACGGCTGGAGAGCGAGAGCGAGGTGGAGCGGTCTCGTGGTCATCTGGAGAGGAGGGAGGTCGTCCCTCGAGGAGACCAGCGAGTCATCCATCCAAGTCGGAGGACAGCGGAGGAGAGGCCCTCACGACAGCAAAGAGGGACAATGTTTGATACCTTTGGTCCAGTACCAGCAGGACTAAGATTGGACTGTGGGACAGTGTCCTCAGATCATTGGACATTGCCCAGAGAACCAAATTCTCACAGAACCAAAGTTGTAAGAAAAATTTCTCCAGAGACTGAGGGGAATGGGACTCTGTCTAAATGGGGGAGAGTGTATTCAATTGGTTCTTTGTTAGATTTGGAGGGAAAATTTAAAGATTGTAATCCCGGACAAGAACAGCAGGTGGAGCTAGAGCGTAAAGTCCAGAGAGTGTTATATGGCGATAGCACTGTCTCAGCTTCAGCCTGGGAGGAAACATCCGAAGATAGTGATATGGGGTTTGAGTTAGCCGTTGGTAATGCTAATTCAAGAGTAGGGAACAGGATTTGTGGCATTGGTTGAAATAGAACAAGGTTAAGCCCCTTTATATTTGCCATGCCAAAGTTAGTTCCCAGTTTAATGTTTGAGTGAACCAGGTAACTTAAGTAAACCCCAGGGTAACTTTAAAAAGTTACACCCTAGTCATCTAGAAGTTTCTTAGTTGTACAGATAATACAATTGATTATATGCAACTTAAAACTTTTTATTGCAGGTGGGAATGTTGCATTGACTGTATATAGATGTTATTTAATGCAATGTTGAAAATGGTATAGAGTAATTATACAGGTAATGTTATAAGTATTTGCATTTATAGGATGTGTTGTATAATGTAATATGTCTAACATGCTTTTTCCTTACAGGTTTGTATATTGTATTGACTGTATTGTTTACATTGCAGGAATGCTTAGATAACATACATAGAATTGTATTGGGTACAATTGATGTTTAGCATGCAATGTAATGTTAGTTAGGATAGATAACCTGTTAGA
Source organism: Anolis sagrei (assembly GCF_037176765.1). Classification (NCBI taxonomy): domain Eukaryota; kingdom Metazoa; phylum Chordata; class Lepidosauria; order Squamata; family Anolidae; genus Anolis; species Anolis sagrei. The sequence continues at coordinate 92,946,774 of NC_090023.1, forward strand.
TAGGAATGTTTAGGTATGTTAGATAGGATGTTTAGATAGTTTAGATAGCATGCAGGATTAGGAAGATAGGTAGAATGCCCTTGCCTTAGTTAGGTTAGATAAGGTTAGTAAGATAGTTAGATTCAGGAAGAGAGAGTTAGGTAAGAAGGAGCTCTCTTTATGAGAAACCCTTTCTTACAGCTTTCAATTAGAAATTGGAAATCTTCCAGAAAGAACTTAAGGTGGGGAGGTATGTAATAAATCTACCTTTTAGTCGGCTAGGCCGAAGCCTGCATAGCAGTGTTTGGCCTCCTGGTTGTTGAGCAGAGAAGGAGGAGAAGTCAGGCTGACTCCCGATTGGGTGTAGCAATTGGGGGTGGAGTCAGCTGACAGGAGGGAAAGGAGCTGTCTTGTCTGACAGAAAGGGAGAAGAGTTTAAGAGTTAGACAGAGAAGGTTGGATTTTTAGAGAGGGAGTTACAGCAGGGAACTGACAGAAAGGGAAGAGCTTTTAGCTAGTCTCTAGGTTAGGGAATAAGGTGAAGACATTAGGCTAGAGCTTTACTAGGTTAGAAAGACTAGTAAAGGAGAGCTGTGTCTTATTGAGCCTAAGAGAGGTTTCAAAGATACCTTATAACCCTGTGTGAGAGGCAGACTGAGGTCTGTGCTCTGTGTAAAACTGTGTCTAATAACAGAACAGTTGGTTAAAGAGACTCACAGCTGATAAAGCCATTCTGTCAGGAGAACTGTTTGTGTTCAAGCAACCAAGTTACTGCAACTGCATCAAGATTTTGTACCACTCATTCCAACGAGTTGTTGTTATTCTCAAGTTAAAATAAACTCTTTATTAGTTTACTTTTAACTGGTGTTCACCTCAATCCATTCGTTTCCCTCAGAAATCATTCTCTCAATACATTCCTAAAGTCCAGTCAGCCATAGAAGTCTAAGAGCTCAAATACCCTTTTATTTAAAATACAATCACACCCTTTTGGTTCCTCAGGCCGGCAATTCTGAGGTGGTGGCAGCTATTTCTACCAAGTACTTCGGTCACTTAGGCTCAGCCTTTTGTTCCACGCTATATACAGAAGGGCAGAGGTGTGATCTGTTGTGTCCACCCTGCCTCGATATCCCTTTAATTCCTTTATATTGGTGGCAGCGGTGGGATTTGTCTGACCACCCTGCCTCGATATTCTTCTAATTCCTTTATAGGGTACCTTCTAGCATATTCTGTAGCTGTGAGTGAAAGAAAAATATTTATTACTTTTGCATCCTTGTGGGCATCCCAGAATATGCAGAAAAAAATCCTTTCCAGATTTTGTTAAGAATTCATGTTTGAGACGGGTCACCAACTCTGAACCTGCAAGCATTGTGCTAATATACTGAGGCAGGAAGGAGCGGTCCATCATTTTTATAGTAAACTGTTAAAGGTCTGAGCAGGCCAATTTCCTCCACTTTCCTTTTTAATGTATGTATTTATTATATTTATGTATTTGTTTAATAAATTTATATCCTGAATATCTGCAGTTATATAGATAAAACAAAACATAAAACCCAAGCAGTCAAACCACAGGATTGAGAAAAAACAAAGTGTGCTCAACCATTGAAACTCCCTTCATCATCAAAACCATGGTAGATAGTGACTTCCATGCCAGTGAGGCAGTGGATCTGTTCTGGGTTTAAGCCGAGCTTCACAGTACCTCTGCGGAGTCCTAAACATTAGCCCCCAAATAGGTTCAGCACCTGGGATAGCTCCTTTGAAACGTGGATAAGAACTCAGAATAAATGTATGATTTCTCAGACACTGAAGCCACTAGCCACCATTAAGAGTAAATGCCCATTCATTTATCTGTTGGCAGATAATCTTTGTAGGAAGTCTCTCCTTGGATGCCCAACAAACAGGAGCCCGATTATAATGTCCCCAGGAGATCTGCCTTACTTGAAGATCTTAAAATCTGAGCAGAGTAATACAGGAAAATGCAATTATATCGGGCAAACTAAAGATTTTTTAAGTGTGCTATTGTATCCAGTGAAGCTATTGTAAGAAGCGAATTGCATGCTTATTTGAATAGGCCCCAGTTAGTACTCATCCCCAAGTATTCTGATCCATTTGAAGCTGTTTTCTAAATATTTTATTTTGCGCTATATTGTGCAATCTCAATATTTTGCAATTTGGATACATTGAAATAAAATTCTGAATTTTTTTCAAAAAATGTTCCATGTAGTGTGTGTGCTGACACTGGTTCAAACTGATTGCACTGAAAGTAATGTGGTTTTCACTAGTTTGGAAGAACCTCTTTTTTGGCTGGATTGAGATTATGCCTGTCAAATGTCTCTGATGGAAAAGAGAAAGAAACATCCTGTCTGTGATCACAGCTGCCAGACCTTTATATGTAGAGATTGAATGCACTGATAGCTTGACTTTGCTGAAAGCAACACATTGACAACTTTGATAAAGGATAAGTATTTGGCAGATTCTGAAAAGAAGTGGGATCTGGTAATTGTCTTTTGGAAGCAATATTGGAGGAATTTATCATGTTTAGGTTTCAAAGATGAGGAGGAGTGGAAATAAGATATTGGTTTAGTGGAAGTCCAATTGCTTGACAATGTATAAACATTAGATGGGAATTATAACCACTAGTTTAGGTATGTGGTTTGTAATTTGCTTGCATTTCGTAGTTTCAGTTTTGGTATTTGCATTTTCCCTTCTATGGTTTTTAAAAACTCTTTCCATGATTGTTGGATGGTAAATGATTATTCTTTAGGTAAGACTGACAAAAAAATTCAGGCCAATATTTTTAACAACAAACACATACACTTCTCCATGCCTCTTAAGTCTTGTGAGTACACATAATCCACTGTATTATTTTTGGATGCTACCATTTTATTCTAAAATGGAGGGGACAATTATTCCTCTCTTTTTCAGGATGAAAGCTGTATGTCTTATTGCTTTTTTAAAAATCCTGGATTTTTTGTTGTTATTCTTTGAATGTTGAAATGTTTGCTTTCCTTCCTTTTGCTTTCTTTTCCAGTGGCTTTCTATTTCTCATGGTTGAGGAGAAGCTAAATGTGAATGCTTAATGGCTACCATTTGACATAATTTATATTTCTGAAAATGTGCCTGGCTCCTCTTAGAAGTCACACTGTAAAATGTTGTTTATACGATGTTCAAAAATGTAAGCATTACTACCTTAGGAAAGCCTTGGGATCAATATCATCAAAGCCCTTTGCCATTTCTTTCTCCTTAAAGTAGTGTAAATGCTTGACTTTCTGATAGTCTTTCCCATCATGTTGGCATCCATCTATGAATTACTTTACAACAAGCCAAGCAAAATATTTCACCATAAAAAACTAATTTTTTAATATGAATGACTGAAGCTAAACAAATAAATTATTTTCTGGTAACTTCAAATCAAAATTCGGGAGCTCTGTGTTTTTTGTTTTGAAAACTGCAAACTTTCAGGGCTTGAAAAGAACTACTTATGAATAATTTGTTACTTGTTTTAAATAATTTTTCTAATAACTAATTTATAATTGAATTGAAACTTAGATATGAAATGTGTGCATATTTCATGGCTTATTTTCCCTTCCAACTCTATGTTAACTATTCTGCTGATTTTATTATATAGGATAGCATTGGATCTGGGCATTACATTTTGTAGAATGGGGCAGAATGAGAAATCTCTGCAAGAACAGCTGTTTAATTCCCAGTAGTAAAATATGACATAATAATTAATATGATAAACGAGCATATTGTTTAGTCAAAAAATGGGTAAGATTAATGAATGATGTTTCAGTAGTTAAAATATTTTTAATGATTGGTACTTCCATATTTTAAAATATATGCTTTATGGTTAACACCATTCAGTTTGTGGTAACATTTTGTGCTATTACAAAAGACAAAGCACAGCACAGCAAAACACTGCAGATGCCGATGTCCAGTGGCAGAAGAGCATCTAAGCCCCCCTCCACAGCTGAATAAAATCCCACATTTTCTGCTTTGAACTGGAATATATGGCAGTATGGACTCAGATAACCCAATTCAAAGCAGACATTGTGGGATTTTCTGCTTTGATATTCTGGGCTATACCTACTTCCACATGTGGTGGGGATGTAAAATAATAAAGAAATACTGGATTCTAATTCATAAACACACTCAAAAGATAATTAGGGTTAAATATGATTTGAAACTGGAGCATTATTTACTAAATTTAATAAACTTCAAGTTGGAGAAGAAAGAGGAGAAGATTTTGTTTTACTTGACAGCGGCAGCAAGAATTATTGTAGCTCAGACTTGGAAAAGAAAAGACCCACCTGTAACAGAAGACTGGTTAGCTAAAACCGTAGAATATATGAATATGGACAAGCTATCACAATTAATGGAAAATACTAATAAAAGAAATTATACCAATTGGGAACCTTTGAAAAAATACTTGCAGGAAGAAATGAAACTTCAAATTTAACAAATACAAAAAGGAAAGGACCTTAACAAGAAGTCAGCATACGATGGAAGGAATTTATTGTTTATTTAAAAGACTTAATCTCTGTGGATCGCACTGGAAGCACTCCACTCCACCCTATTTTCACTTTCTGCATTTCTTTCCCAATACTCTATCATCCCAACCCACATATTCTTTTATCTTTTACCCTTTACCCCTATTTTCCCATGCCCTTTTCCCTTCTTCCCTCTCTTCTCTTTCCCCTTCCCCTCTTCCTTTCCTTATCTTTCTTCTCCTTTCTATGAAAAAATTGTTCACCCTCTTTCACTGTAAAATGGAAAAATGTGAATAAAAATAACTTTAAAAAGATATTCTGGGTTATATAGCTGTGTGGAAGGGCCCTCAGCTGATCCTTTAAAGAAAAAGTAAAGCCAGCACTTTCCAAGAAATAGAAAAATAAAAATCTTATAACCGAGGCAAGTAATAAGGACAATTTTGACTTAATATCTTAGTTTTGTGCATTTAGAATGTTATAGATTTTTAGTGGATTTACAATATAGTTGTAATGAATTTTGAAAATGGATAAATTTTGCCTGCTTGCTTCCCTCTCTTGTTGTCATTACCCCCCCCCCCCCCCCCCACACACACACACACAGCTATGAATAGCAGCAGGAAGACCTAGTCAACTGCAAAAATTGTTCATTCTGGTATGAAATGCCTGGCAGGAGCTTTGCCAGATTCCGGTTTCCCTGCACATCCCAAACTTTTTCCCAAGCATGTTCAGAAGTCGCCAGTCAAGACCAGAAGCCTTGTATCACTCTGGCACTCTTGCTTGGAGATGATTTGACCCTGGAGGTTGATCAAGCAAGCTGAAAGACCTGGTCCAGTTTCCATTGCATAGGATGCAGATTTTTGCCATGAAGTTCAAAGAGTTCAAGTAGGGAAGTGTACTCCTGATAATCACTTTCCCCTCCAGCCTGACGCACAGCAGATGTGGGAGAAAAACCTTCCAAATTATAACACTTCTGAAAACAGTCAGATGAAACAACGGAATAAACAACTCTCATTGACCATTGCAGGTCCTGTGTAGCTTTAATTGTGAATAATGCATCTTCCAGAAACCTCAGACAGTATAGGAGGATATATTTTTTCAAGCTCAGGCTTCAGTTTTGGTTTGGGATTGAAAAACAGAGCCTGGAAAAAGTGTTTTCAAAAAAGTAACATGTTCCCTTACACATTCCAGTTTGGGGGAAAAATAACCCATTGCTATTGTTATAATGTTGGAAATAAACTTTTATATTATTTCAAGAGAATGCATAAACCATGAGAAAAATCCTGAGAAAATGCTTCTAAAAATTTACATATTTTTCAATGCAAATTTTGAAAGTAACTAGAAGCCATAACTACACTAGGAAATTGACTTTGCTCCTATTAATTTCATTGGTTTTCAAAAAGTGTTTTAACACATTTCCCTTACCCCTTGAACAGTAATTTCTGTCAGTTGGTTTGTCAATTAAAGTATTTGTCTTTTGGCCAATCACCCTGGCTGGGAAACCTTTCATCAATCTTATGTAATGGATCTAACCTTCTCTGCCCCTATTGTTCAAGAGTCTTTTAATTGGTATGTATCAAGGGTGGAGAAAGTGGTTTTCATAATCCAGATGTTTTTGATTACAGCTTCCACAATCCCTTCCCATTAGTCAAGCAGACAACCTTCAATTGTCAGGTGTCTTAAAAATAATCCCCTAACACTGTTGTGGAGGTGCAGGTATGTACGCATGTACAGTTTTAAACATATACTCAGGGGATTTGATTATATTAAAACTTTGAGTGTAGTGGCATACTTGTATTTATGCTATGACTTTATGCTACAAAGATGCCCTGTCTTCTCAGACCAAACTTCCACAGTCTGAAAGCACTGAGAAGTTCTAAATTAAAACTCCCATAGTTTCTGCCTTTTTGTGGTAGATTACCCTCATATGTTTTTATATAAAGTAAGACCCCTGTAACCACTAGGAATTTGCTTGCCCTGGAATGCTCCCCTCTGAAGTTACCATAAAGTCGCATTGGAGGCATAGCTAATTCCAAAAGAGGAACCTTCCATAGTCTTATTGTAATCATAGCTAATTCCAAAAGAGGAACTCTCTAATAATATCTAGATATTCCTTTTGGAACATGGAAATCTCCAAAACCTTTTAGAGATTTTATGATCTTTGGAAAAGGATGATTTGTTACAAGTTACAACCTTTTGAAAAATGATGGCATGACCTCTTGGTAAAAAGCATGACATGTTAGAGTCATAACCTACTGGGGAAACGGCATTCACCATCCTTCATGCAGAGGTTCAGAAGTGTTCTTTTAGTTGCCTAAAAATATCTACTCTCCCTTAAAAACTCTTGGTTTAAATCATGCTCTCAAGAGACAAAAATAAGTAGACTTCTTTAAAAGTTAGAGATGGTTTACTCACAAACTTCATGTATTCAGCATTCAGGTACTTTGCTTATCAATTCAGTTACAGATAGGATTTGAAGTAGGTAACACAGGACATCTTTCTTAGAATCAATAGCCCATAGTCCAAAGCATCTCTCTGTTTTGAGATTCTAACAGGGTCTCTGTCTTGTCTCTAAGCATATAGTTCCTGCATTGAAGCCTAAACTGTACCGTTCCTGCAGTTTTCTTAAGGCACATATCTAAAATGGAGTCTGAACCCTGAACAAGCCCAGTTCTGATCACATGGTCTGCAGCCCCTCCCACAACAATGAGGTTAAAGGAAACTGCAAACCAACCCACATATACAATACAGTAAGCAATTATATATATAACAAATAACTTAAGGAGGTTTGAGAAGGTTGCTATTTCTAACACTTCCAACACAACTCTATGATATTCTAACACTGAAATTAAGCTTAACTTCAGTTCTATCCATGGTTTCAGGTCACCATAGTCCTGCCTGGAACATTTCCCTGATGGATACAGGGATCTTACTGTAAGTTACTGATTTCAGGCCATGCCAGCAACAGAACATCAGTAGACAACCCCTACCGAGACCGCTTTCCACCTGGAAACCAATGCCCTCACTGCTGAAGAAGATGCAGAGCAAGAATAGGGCTCCACAGCCACATACGGACCCACAAGAATATTGGAAGACAATCATCCTCAGAAATCGAGGGATCACCTAAGAAGAAGGCATTTAATGCAGATCCGAGAATATCACCATACTAATGCTCAGCAATGAATATACCATTATATTTATTCTTTTTCAAAGCAATCTTCTACACTCTGTAATAGTTAAATATTGTAGCCTTCTCCATGCAACCTTCCTCCTCTTTTCAAAATTGCAAGGCTTCTGAGAAATTTAATTTGTCCCATAGGCAGAAAATTGATAGGTTTGAGCATTCCATGGATTAAAGTAGCATTTATAATCTACTTTGGATCACAATCCTAGTTCTTTATTTTTTTCTTTTAGTATCCTGGCAGCTTTTGACAATATAATAAATCATGCAGAAAGGACATTAATTTTGAAGAGACACTGCTGAGTTACTGTGAACACTATTTTGGCACATCTAATGTGTTCTTATGCTCTCTCCATTTTTTTCCACTTGGATTTTTTTGTTCTTTCTACATATGGCATTCATGGAATCTTTATTCATGCTCTGTTAACACTTTCTTCCTAGGTACTGGTTCACTGAATATACTGCATTTTTGTAAAAATTTGACAGGCCACATAGGTGACATGATAAATTTTCCTTACTGTGGTGTTTCATTGTTAAGTGTCATTTTGTTTTTGCAGTATCAGGTCAGGGTCCTTCTGGGAATTTGCATCTGAGCAGAGACCAAGATATATTCTAATCTTGTTCAGTAGGATCTCAGTGAGTGCAAGAGATAGAAAGGTCATGGAGGCACAGTCTGTTTCCTTCCAGTCTGTACAAAAACAATTCTGTTCCCTTTCCAACCCCCCACTCCCATTTCCTGTCACTAGAAGAACAGTTTTCCTTGGAGGCAGTTTTACAGCTGTGATACCTTCTTAATGATTTGTTTTCACCTTGGCAAAGGACATCTCCACAGTGACAATAACAGTCTCCCCAGTTAATAAAATCCCTCCTCTTGCCAGGCTCCCCCTAAGCCTTTTGAGTTTTCTTTGTCTTTCACCCCGGGTTTGTTGGCTTGTCATGTGTGAATATGGTTTGGTTAGTTTGGAAGACTCAAAATAATGTTCCAACCACACCAAAAACGTGCCACAAATCCTAAAAAGCCCCAAAGAACATTTGCCTCAATGTTTATTCTCTCAGTCACTCCAGATTGCTTTCCCCCTCTTCTATCAAATTACATATTTGTTATTTCTAATGTGCATATTTAATCACAAAATTGTAGTCCACATTTACCACAAACAACTTAATTGTAACATAACACTGTTTTAACAGATTTTTAATATGATACACACAAAAGGAAAATGTAACATATCACTAAGACAATACATCACACACAAAAAAACAACAAAGGAAAATGCTAATACAAACTATCCCAAATCCCCTACACATTACTCCCTACAACTACACCATCACTCATATCCACATCACCCATATCCAGCCTCCGGTGACATAATAGGTTAAACCCTTGTGCTGACAGGACTGAAGACCGACAGGTTGGAAGTTCAAATCCAGCTCCAGCTCCCCATGTGGGGACATGGGAGAAGCCTCCCAGAAAGATGGTAAAACTTCAAACATCTGGGCATCCCCTGGGCAATATCCTTGCAGACAGCCAATTCTCTCATACCAGAAGCGACTTGCAGTTTCTCAAGTAGCTGCTGACACACAAACACAAAAACCCCATATCCACAAAGAAAAATGCTTAAAAATAAACTTCCCACCCTTCAAACCAAAGACATAGATATAAAAAATATCATTCTAGGGGCCCGTCCAGACAGGGCCTTTATTGAGGAGATAATAAAAGAGGGGATGTCCAGACAACGCTCTGGACAATTCTGAATTAATTTACTAAAAACCAGGAAAACCCTGGTTTGTATCTAATTAATTTGATAGTGGATATGGGGTTTTTGTGTGGCTTCTTAGAAGGCGCAGGATAAATTCACTATTTCTGGCTCTGGACTGGAGAATACTGCAGTCCAGACAGTATTCCTACAGTTTACTGGGCTAACTAACCTGGTAAACTATGGGAATACTCACCTCCCTCCCCCCCCCCAAGCCCCCAGATCCCTTAGAAAACTAATAAAAACGTATGTGCCCTCCATTAGAAGCCTCAGCGAGCTCTCCCAAAGCATCGAAATGATGCGCCAGGAGACTGGGGGGGGGGGGGAGTAAAATCTCCTGGCATGTCATTTAAGCATGCTGGGAGAGCCCACTGAGGCTTCTAATGGAGGACACATAAGTTTTTATTAGTTTTCTAAGGGGTCTGGGGACTTTGGGGGAGGGGGAGGGAGGGTCTCTACACGTTCTCTCGGGCTAGTCTGACACCCACACCAGAAAGCACATGGTTTTTTAAACTTGGATGCTTCTGGGACAAGGGTCTATCTGGATCTGGCCTAAGAAATTGTATGTTCAGTGGGGAGTGTCTGTACACACTGTGTCTTCAGTTGCCAATTCTGAAGTGTCTTCAGTTGCCAATTCTATTGTTAAAATAAATCAAACGCACCTGAAGATGTCAAAGAACACAAACAAGAATCCTGTGATGACAAAGGGCATGTTTCAATTTCAGTTTGAACTGTCATCACAGGATTCTTTACAAAAGGAACCTGGAACAATGATTCAACTCTCCCATTTCATGAAACACGAAAGACAAATGTTACCTCTGGACATTTAATGCAAACAGGATCTAACTATGTCTCTCTACCGCTTTCTGATATTTTTGCATGTTAACAGATGAATTTTAAGAGAAAGGGGTTTATGGAAAACAAGGGGGCCTTCCACACAGCCATATAACCCAGAATATCAAGGCAGAAAATCCCACATGTTCTGCTTTGAACTGGGTTATCTGAATCCACACTGCCATATATTCCAGTTCAAAGTGGAAATTGTGGAATTTTATTCAGCTGTGTGGAAGGGGCCTGGGTTTGTGTAAAGAAAACAAAATCAACAAGATCTTTATTGGCCAAACAAAAATGATAAAACACTTCATACAAGCTTTCAGAGCTCCACTGGTTTCTTCATTAGGCAAAAGTTGTTAAAAAATCATACAAGAAAAGAAAATAGCTAGAGTTGGACAACATTGTATGAGATGTTGTTTCTTTATTGTTCACCTGTCTGGAGGGATCAAAATGCAGGTGGAGGCCACTCTTTCTTGGCCATGTGAGGACTGAGACAAAAGACAGTAAAATTTAAACTCCATTAGCAGCAACAGCAGCAAAATAATTCTCTCGGGATCCAGGGTGTCTGTGTCTTTTGAGAAACTACAGGCTCCTTTCTTAGGCAGAGAATGTTGAATTTCCCAAGATGTTTCTGAACTCCTCCATCTGGAAAAACCTTTAGGTGCTCTGTGTGTGTGTGCGCGCGCGCACGCACACACACACACACACACAAATGTGTTATAACTTGGACACTATGTTTGGCTGTAACTTTGTCAAAAGAATGTCTATTATACAATAAGAATTACCACTTTGATGTAAAATACTTGGTCAAAGTCTTCATTAAGATTAACTTTCCAGCCAGAAAATCGAAAGGAAGGAAGGAAACAAGGAAGGAAGGGCTATTAGGTTGATGCAGAATGCTTTTCAGAATTAATTACATAGAAATAAAGGAAAAGAAAATTCCATTTCAAGTTTTTAGCAATTTCTAGCAACTGGTCACATGGCCCTATTAGGCCACTGTGTCAGATGGTAGTTTACATGTTACTTGGATATTGAATCTGAATCTGCTCCAGGTTTTAGTCCAGATTTTAATGATCTATCCAAGGTCTCTACACCTTGCATAACTCTTTTAAAGTTTGGGCTAAAACATAAAACAGGTTAGCTAGCCAACAGGTTCACCAGCCCACAAGTAAGAATTAGCTTCAGTATCAGAGATAATACTCTTTTCAATACCAATTACTAGGAAATATGGTGCGTTTTCTTTTACTAAGGAAGAATAGACAATTGTCTCAGTTGATGGCCATGCTGTGCTCAAATGGATCAGAAATTCATAGAAATTAGTGGTTCAATTAGGCTGCAGGCTAGTTGTTTGATTTTGCAGCAAACATTCATAGCAAAACCTTAAAGCCTTGCTGATGTGACTTCACCCCCTCTCAACACATGCATTGTAAATCTGCATACTTCAACGAAAATCAGCAACCCCATGTTGGTCCTCTGGGTTGGAGCACTTGAGCTTTTTGTGGTGTTAATCAACAGTGTGATTTCCCTAATTAAACACATTCATTCATTTATTCATTCATTCCTTAGGTGATTAATCTTATACCCAGAACAAATGCAGGAACCTGAGACTTGCTCTTGCCTTGGATTATAAAGCAGCTTTTCTTTGTGATGGTGTTGCTTAATTCTACATTCATTGATCTGAGCTGCACTAAGTAACTGGCATTTAATAAACACAGAGGAAGAAAAAGTGCTCTTTTAAAAAAGTGTGTGTGTGTGTGGGGGGGGGGGGAGGAATAAGGAAACCAAAATATATATATTTTAATAATAAAATAATATACTATGCAGAAATAAAAGTTCAACACTGCTCTGCATCCACTGGTATAGACATCACATAAAGTGAAACATGTATTCCTTACTCTTCTGTTAAGATTTGGCCAGCTTTTTGTAAGCTTGTATGTGGAATGTTGCATAGGCTATAATTTTCCTACCTTGTCAGATTATATAATCATTTAAATTGTGAGCATACTGAATGCATAATTAGAAAAAGGAAAAAATGGAATGGGGGAGGTAAATAATAAAAGGATAAGATATGCTTCCTCTGAATTCCTTCTTAAAAATTAGATCACATGTACCCTTAATTAAGATTAGCAAAAAAAAAAAAAGGGGGGGGGAGTATTGTCATGAATTTGGTAGATGGGTGGAAAGAATTTCCATTCCATTCCTTTTTTAATGCTAGTAATGTTGGAAGATTATTTCACATTCTGGGAACCAGTCCCAAACCTTCTCTCATCAAAGCATGTGTGTCTTGGGCCCCATCTATGCTACTACTAGATAATACAGTGTAGCACTTGCATCAGCTGGGGCATCTAAACAATACACCTAGGTTAATGCATTTTAACCTGGGGTAAGCCTTTCACTCTAGCCTGACTCTCGGTAAAAAGAAAATAGCCACAAAAATCTGATTTTCCACGAATATCGGAATCTTTATGGGTGCTGAGACAATGGAGACTGCCATTGCAGATTGCCATGCATGATTCCAAATTGTGTCCCCAGTCATCCCAGACTCCTCAGGTTCAGGCAGCCTGGGGAGGTGGAACTGCAATGCTTCCCTACCCTTCCTATACCCTGTCCCTTCCCAAATTTGGATGGATTATGCCAATTTATAACAGAGCTTCATGCAGTCATGCCGGCCACATGACCTTGGAGGTGTCTACAGACAACGCCGGCTCCTCTGCTTAGAAATGGAGATGAGCACCACAACCTTGAGTCAGACAAGACTGGGGAAAACCTTTACCTTTACCTATGCTGATCAGGTACGTAAAATAGACGTGATACAGCCCATAACTCCGAAGCAAAGTTGGAGTCATTCCTTTCAATTAAATTATATTAACAACAAGATTTTACTATAATCAGAGCTTATGACTCCCCATCCCCCAAATCCCAAAATGCCTCAGATAACATGGGCATAAGTTCTGGTGGTTATTAATTTTTAAAACTTAGTAAAATAAATGTTTTAATCAGCTTAGCTCTATGAATATAAGCAAGTGTGCTAAGGTCTGACAAACTATTTTTAAATTATGCTGACATATGAGTTCATGTTTGCACATACTTTTCTGACAAATGGCTGTACATGTATTGAAATGTCTCACAATTTGTCCTTCAGTGACCACCAGCCCTTGACCCAGCTGTCAATGGGCATTAGAATGTGTCTCAGTGTGTTGTGGTGGAAGAGGGACAATTGTATCTGCAAGTGAAAAAGCTTTTATTTTTCACTGAGATAAGGGTTTCATTAGAACGACAAAACTTTATTCTACAGAAACTTAAGCATTTATGTACTCTGTCATAATTGCCTACAGATCCAGAAGCCCTGTGGAATCTATATAAATCCAAACGCTAGGGGCTATTTTAATTATTTCTTAATCTCTTTTCAGATTCTCCTAGAGCAAATGTATATTTTCCAAACCATAGCTTCAAGGTTGTTTTTCCACATTTTTCACAGAATATCATTTAGTAATATCCAAATGTAATTCCAATGGAGATTTATTATTTTTTGTTTACACACTTTCTTTAAAATGAATGTTTTAAATTTTGTTTTGTTTTTAATTTGTTCCCCTTAGCATGCTTTTTTTTAATAAAAAAATTCTCCAGATTAGTTTGCAACAATAAATACCCATCATGGTTAATCAGTGTAATACAGGGTTAGTCAAAATGCATAGGCCAATCTGCCATTCAATTGAATGGCAGATTGGCCTATGCATTTTGACTAACCCTGTATAATGAAATGAAGCAACAATGAAAAGGGTACTGTTCTGTTATGTAGGCAGAGGCCACTAGTGGGTGCTAGAGAGAGAAGGATAGTTCATTTTACGAGGAGGGGGAGTTGAAAGAGGAAAGCAATCCCCCCCCTTTTTTTGTACTGGTTATTCCCCCTCCCCCCTGCCTATATCATAAACTAGGGTAGTTTCTGTGATAACAATGCAATGTAAAAACCTGAAAGAAAATCTGTGTTTGATGCTCTACCCACTAGAAGCTGCCTTCCCAACTCCTTATGTTTCATCCTTGTTTCTGAAGTTCGTTTTTTGTTCTTCCCAGGACTCTATACATCCCACATAATAGAACTGACTGATCTATGGAATATGGAAGGCTAGATTATGGCCTTCAATTAGTTCCTTTTACTGTGTGTGGCTTTCTATAGAATGTTTCCCCAACTCATGGCCAGGAAGGATGTTGTAGTCTAATCTGGAAGGCACCATGTTAGAAAGGAATTACTGAAAAAAGGAAAAAGGACAGTCCTTTCATGAGTGTCTCCACTTTATACCAACAAGGTTTATCAGATAGAATCCAAAGAGTTTAAGAGGGTCCTAAAGGCCACTATTTCAAAAGTCCAGCTAGAGACATCCAGCAAAAGAGACCCTGTAATCCCAGAAGGTAAATTGTTCCGTTGTCAAACAGCTCTTACTGTCAAGAAGCTCCTTCTAATGTTCACTTGAATTCTTTCCTGCAGCATCATACTGCTAGTGCTAGGTCATGTTTATGTCATATCTTTGTCCAGCAACCTAAGTGGAACAGAGTTTCATATGAAAGGAAGTGGGATGTCTTGAGTTCAGTTGTTTAGATGGTTTGGAAAAGCGAGGACAACATTTTCAGGTCTGTCTTGAAATGAACTAGGAGCCAATATTAAAACTTCATGAAAGGCATTGTGTACATTCTAGCTGATTGCAAACTATAAGTAAGCTGCCAACCAGTTGAGATCCTCAGACAGGTTTTAAAGGTGGTCCAAAGCATAATACTTTATAGTACGTTCTGCTGGATGCAAATGAAGAATTTGTCTTATCTAGCTACTTACTATCTATCTATCTATCTATCTATCCAGTTTCTTTGAGTTATGTGATAATGCACTTCTTAATTATCTAGTAACTGTGATACAGCTAACAAGAGGTTAATTTACAACTTAGAGTAGCGGGCAGTTAGGTATGATCAGAGCAGATCATACTTAACTGCTAATCATGCTTTGTGTGTGTGTGATATCCCCCCAGGCGGCAGGATTTCCCGCCTTCAAGCTGGTCTGAACCGCAGCAGGGAGTTCCGCAGTTCCGGAGAGCCAAGTTGGGTCTGACTGATGGAATGTGCCCCAGCGAGCAGCTCAAGCCAAATGCAAGGCTTTCACTTTCCCCTCTCCCTCTCTTTGTAACAAAGCCCCTAATAAAACACTTAAGATTTGAAACTTTAAATCCTTTCCGCTTGATACTTTGTGTCCTTTACTGACTGGAACTTTCCTAACACAAAATAAACCTTTTTCTGAGCTTCAGGGAACCGTGAGCTCACCGGGGATGCCTTCCTGGCCTCCCTGGGCCCCCAAATCTGCGTTAGTTAAAACCGTGGATACGGAGGTTTTCCTAATGGGCCCCCTTATCCGCCAAAACAACAACATGGCGGATCGGCCCCGTTCAAATTTCATATTTTTCTGCATTAAATTCTAAGACTAACTGCCATCTTGGTTTTCTCATTTTGGACTCCTGCACCTGGGAAATAATTGTTTTTGTTTAAATATTAAATCTGGCCAAGTCAACAGCTGATTGTCAAATTTTCGCTGGCTTTTCCGGACCGCTGCATCCCGCTCGCTGCCGCTTGCTCCTGTATGGTCCCCGCCGCCGGGGACCCACCGCCGCTGCCCAAGGGGGAGCCTTGGGAGAGGAGGGTCAGGCAGGGAGGCCCGATCCTCGGTTGGGAGCACTAGTTTTTCCAAGGACAGAACAGTGGGACCCAGCTCCCCCTTCAGCTCCAGCTCCTGCTTCAAGGAAGAACCAATCTTCTGTTGGCCAGCCCGGACCATGGGCTGACCTCCACCTTCCAAGCCCCTTCGCCCGGACTTTGGGATTTCCAGTTTTCCTTTTTTATGAAATAAATAAAGATATTTTCTTACTGCAATGAACTGGGGCTGGGATGGATTGTGGGTTGTAAAAATATGAAATGCCTGTAAGTTGTGATGCCTATGCCTTATGATTACGATATATGTAACCCTTATGAATTCCTCTGGATCCTCACCCCCTTGACCCTCGACCCACAAAGAACCGGCGTGACCAGGAACTGCCTGAGGAAAGAGCCCCAGCCTCTTTCTCAATCACCCATTGATTGACTCATCAGCACGGACAATGCTACTGATCCCCAACCCTAGCCCTCGGAGCAAGGCCAGCGAAGGGAAGGGGGTCAGCAGAACCTCGGAAAAAGAGACTGATTAATTCACCCAGATATTGTTGACCCTCCGGGTGGTCCAATATCGATCTAGCCCATTCAAATCACTCGCCAGACCCATCAAGGACAGGAAAGCTCTTTGTTTACCAAATATCACCCTTTTCCCGCCCAAGACAAAGCCCGCATTCCAGCGGGCAGGAAATCCAAATCCCATCATCTCTCCCCATTGTCTACGGCCATCCCGCCCTCCTCGCTCCTGATTGGCCCAGGCTCGGAAGCGAGCGGAGGGCGCCCATTGGCCCTCCCGAGGCGCGGGAACGTTCTGATTGGCTGAAAACCGAGGCGGGCCGCCAAGCCTCCTCCCAGCTGTTCCAGCCTCAGCCAATCAGTGTCAAGCCGGCCGGCAAGGGGCGGCGGGAGTTTCAAACTGCTTTCTTTTGTCCTGTACTGTATAAAAATGCCTGAAATATTTGTATCTGTATGCTTGTAGAGGAACTATCCCTACAGTTGCATCCAACTCAGCTGAATTGCAAATAAACCTCGATTGCTGGACTTCTTCCGCCTCTGGTGAGCTGATTCCATATTAAAATATTCCTGCGCTCTTGGATTGGCTTCTGGAAAAATCTCACCAAGGTATCCAGGACTCTCTTTGGTGTAGTCCTAGGGCTCTCCTCTCCGGAGGGGCCCCCAAAGGAGCTCGATATCATGTGTGTGTGTGTGTGTGTGTGTAGATGCTAAAATGTTTGGAACTAAGTATTCAAAAGTATACGTAGTGGTAGGTCTATGTGTTGGCTCTATATCAAGACATCTGGGAGGTTGCTGCTTCCTGTCTAATAGAGTATTGGAGGTGAGTCCCCCATTACCATCTTGTACCTTTTGGGCTCCTGGAGCCCAAAGGTGCAGGATGGCACCCACCCCTCCTCCAAACCCCCAATATAAGGAAAGTAAAAAGTACTTGGGCACCATGAGTTCCCTTCTTGTGCCTTCCTGGATACAGGAGACCCATTTCTTTGCACCAGGAGGGTGCACGAAAGAAACTTATGGTAGCCAGGTATTTTTTTACTTTACTTTTAGGGGAAATTGGGGTGCTTTGGGGTGGCTGCATGCCATCCCAATTTTTATCAGGGTGGCATGTACACTCCCCCCCTCCCAGAAAGCCCAAGTATTTTGGGTGGAGTGGAAACTGAAATCTGCCCCAAAGTGGCTTTTCTAAACTCGCTTTGGTGCTGATTTTAGTTCTGTCTGGAAGCACCCTTAGATAAAGTATTTCCATGCTTTCTTTAATCTGAAGTCTGCTATGTACTGCTTGCTTCAGTTTTTGTCTTTCAACCTGACCTGAAAAAAATCTGGCAGTAGCAGATTCCATTTGACTAGGGTTACAGTAGGTACAAAATGTGGAGTAAATTAGAATAACTAGAACATTTTGTTCCTACAGCTACATTTTAATTCAAATTGCAAGCTTGTATTTTATATGTAATAATAGCTATGTTTATACAGTTTATGTAGTCTATTTTGTTTCTACCTTTAGAACAGCTTCATGTACTTCGAGGATTTGTTCGGCCACCCCATTTTCTTATTAAGTACCAATTGTAATAGCCAGCATTATAAAGGGAATTCTTGGTGACTGTTCAGTTTTAACTGACCTAGAGGATGAGGATTTATCTCTGTGGGCCTTAAATATTACACATTGCACATTGGTCTCAGTTGCACATTGGTCTCATACAATTCCTGTATGACTGGGACAAAAATCAGGATGCCCCAACCCATCAAGTCTCAATTTCATGTAGTCTATATTTAACCATGTTTCAAATTTAAGCACATTTTAACAGCATGTGTGGGATAATGTGAATAAAATATATTCATATAACCTTGGTTATGTGTGTGATGATGTGAATTAAAAATAATTAGGATGCCCTCCAGCCATTCCCCAGTGAATTTTGTGTGCTTCACTTGGCCTGTGTTTTAAGGTCAGACCATTCAAATCACAACATCCAAATTTGGTGAAAATCTATCCAGCTTCTTTTGCATCGCATGAAAACAAACATAGAAACGGGCAAAAAATGACATTATTTTATATCTCAGTTGGTCCATGTTGCTCTGCCTTCTTTCTGTACTAAACCTTTGTCTCCAGACTTCCAAATAAGGTGCTTCTGGTTTCATGTGAGATACACACACACGTCTGTGTGTTTTGCTGCCCCCCCCCCCCGGGTATCCTAATGCCTGTTATAGCATACCACAAAATTTAGTTACAAGTCCTAATATGTACTTTTTGGGATACACACATATATACTGGTGGTGGCTGGTGACTCCCATATCAGTGAGATGGTCGATCTGTTCATAGTTTTAGCCTGAATTTTAAAAGTAATATCTAGATTGCTAAACTTATTTTGGGGATGGAACCTAGCCTCCAGGACAACACTTTAATGTCCACACTAAAATTCAAAGCAGATTCACTGCTCCACAAACATATTTGTTATATTAGCAAGGAATTTACTTTAAACACTTCATGAGCAGAAGAGCTATGACACATGGGCCAACATATGTAGAACAGAGCCTGAGTCCCCTCGGGGAGATAGGGTGGAATACAAATAAAGTTATTTAAATAGTTCATGGTCAACCTGTTGTGGAATTCAGCTTCTCCTTTGAAGCAAGGAGACAGGCAGATTACAGTTTTTCAGTTTTAACAGTTTATTTCTGCTGAAATGTGGCAGTCCAGCTGAGCTGGAACAAACAGAAACTGCGATCCTCTTCCTCAGTCAGCATGTAAGTTTTATAGCATTCTATAGTGCATATACACACAGACTACATTATCATCAGCATACTGGAGTTCCTTACAAGCCACTCAAAATCACCTTTGCAGAAGCATACAAGAAACTCGTCCTCTCATTGAAAAATGAGAAAACCAAAGTGCTCTTCTGGCAGTCACCAGCCAATCCTCCTGCAATGCCAGAAATACAGCTTAATGGTGTATCATTAGAAAATGTTGACCATTTCCGCTACCTTAGCAGCCACCTCTCTGCAAAAGTCAACATTGACACTGAAATGCAACACTGCCTGAACTCTGTGAGTACAGTATTTTTTTGAACAAAGCACTGAATTTACACTGCTTCACACCACAGAGCCCTAACTGACTCTGCCCTCTTCTCAGGGTCTCTTCCTCCTGACTAAACTACTTTTCCAGAGTCCTATCTGACTCTGCTCCTCCTCTCAGGGTCTCATTCTCCTGACAAAACTATTTTTCCAGAGTCCTATCTGACTCTGCTCCTCCTCTCAGGGTCTCCATGGCAACCTATCTCTCACAGCTAGGCCATGGCAATGTAAAACACAAATACAGATTCAAACACATTATAATAAACACTTTATAATAAACATTTCTCTACACCTTCCCCCCCAGAAAAAATATTTTTGGACCATTCTCAATCCTAGAATGGCAAAAATAATTCCACATATTATCCAACAATATATACATATACAACAATTCTGAAAGGGAAACATATTATGGTTAAGTACATTTCAATTACACATACATACAAACCTTTAACCTATGGAATCCTAGATAAGGCGTCCGCAACTATGTTTCGTTTACCTGAAACATGTTTAATTTCAAATATAAAATCCTGTAAACATAAACTCCATCTTAACAATTTGTTATTCGTACCTTTCACATTATCTAACCATTTGGCTTCTGTACCAACACTATAGGTGAAGCCAAAGAGCTAACTGATGGAGCAATAATACCTAGGTCCAACATTTTTTTAATCTCCTTTTCAATACATTCATTAATTCTCCCCGTGACCCTGTAGGGTGGAGATACTATAGGAGTGGCATCACCGGTGTTTATTTGATGCTGGACTCCTTGGACCTTTCCTGGCAAATCCGAAAATATGTCTCTATATTTACTTAAAACTTCTACAACCTCTCTACGCTGTGGTTGGGAC
This sequence comes from Anolis sagrei, assembly GCF_037176765.1. NCBI lineage: Eukaryota > Metazoa > Chordata > Lepidosauria > Squamata > Anolidae > Anolis > Anolis sagrei. The sequence goes on from NC_090023.1 coordinate 92,967,118, forward strand.
AATTCTATGTTCATATCTACCCGATCTAAATTTTTGTACTGTTCACGATCACCCTCCCAAAAAGAAAAGGGACCGGATTCCTCTTCCGAAACAACAAAACATACATTCGCAGATCTTACAACATAAGGCTTTAACATGTTTACATGGACTCTTCTTTCTACATTGGAATGTTCATCAAAAATATCATAGTTTATCTGGTTGTGCTTTCTGATGATCTTCCAGGGTCCAGACCAATCCAATTGAAGTTTGTTGGTTTTGTTGGGAGATAAAAATAAAACTTCATCTCCGATGTTGAAGATCTTTGGTTTAGCAGTAGAATCATAATAGTCTTTTTGTCTCTGCTGAGCCGCAAGTAAATGTTCTTGAGCAATGTCTCTAGCTAGCTGCATTGTTGCTTGAAGATCCTTTAAATACTCTGACACTGGAACTGGATCTGTCGCCGGACTTTCTTCCCAATATTCTCTTATCAGATCCAATGGACCACGAGCTTTCCTTCCATATAGTAATTCAAATGGACTGTAGCCAGTACTGACATGAGGGACGGTCCTGTAGGCGAATAACAGTTGTTGCAATTTGACGTCCCAGTCGTATGGCTTCTCTTGACTGTAAGACTTTATCATTTTGACTAAAGTCTTGTTCATATTTTCAACTAGTCCATTTGTCTGTGGATGATAAGCTGTTGAAGTCAGGTGTCTAATACCACATAACTCCAGCAATTTTGACATAAGTCTGGAAGTAAACTGGGTTCCCAAATCCGAAACCAATTCTCTAGGATAACCAGTTCTTCCCCAAATGGATAACAGGGCATTTGCAATTGTTGTTGTCTCGATGTTAGTCAGAGCTACAGCCTCTGGATATCTTGTGGCGTAGTCAATCATGGTTAAAATGTATCGGTAACCACGTCTGCTTGGTTTACAAAGAGGCCCCACTATGTCAATGCCTACTCTGTAAAATGGTTCTCCAATTATTGGCATAGGGATCATAGGAGCTTTAACTTTATCCCTTCCAGTACTCAATCTCTGGCAGATGTCACAAGACTGGCAAAACTCTTTGATCCTCTGGAACATGCCAGGCCAATAAAAGTTCTTAGTGATTCTCTTCGTGGTTTTCCTCACACCCAAATGTCCACCTTGAGGGTTTTCGTGTGCCACCCTCATCAGCTGTTCTCTAAAACTTTGAGGCACTACAATTTGACTCCATGTCACTGATCCTTCCGTCGAGTTCACACTTCTGGTTTCTCTATATAAGACACCATTCTTTAACACAAACTCGGAGGGCTGTTCTTTTGCCGATACTGTGGGGTTTTGAGCTAAAGCGAATAGAGGTTTAAGAGAAACATCGGCTCCTTGTTCCTGCCGAATCTCTTCAACTCCTCCCGTCCTCTTAACAAGCTCAGCAACTGTAGCACTGGATTCCGGACTCTCATCCCCATCTTGTTGTATGGCAAAACACATTGCTTTTTGTTCAGGGCTTTCGTTGTTACATTCTTTCTCCTCACACGCCACCCTCCAGCTTTCAATCTTCTTGGCCAAATCATTTCCAATTAAACATTTGTATGGTATGTCAGGACTGACTGCAAAATCCCACATACCCTTCCATCCTTCATATTCTATTGGCAAAGTCACCACTGCCGTTGGTATCGCAGGTCCTAAACCTTTTAATCTTATTTCAGAGGTTGGCTGCTGAAATTTCTGAGGTATTATTTCGGGGTGCACTATACACACTTCGGAGCCTGTATCTCTAAGTCCTTTCCTGTCTTTGTTATCAATAGAAATGGTTTCTAAGTAATCCTTAGATGGGCTGCCTGACAAGATGAACAAACATTGTTTCTCTTGAGGCTCTGAGCCTGAACTCTCCTTTGAAACAGTATCTGGTTCTGACTTTGGTGTTTCTTTCACTTTATTCACAAAGAGGGTTGTTTTCTCTTTCCTTAACAGGGGACATTGATATTTTATATGGTCCAATTTTCCACATTGAAAGCACCGTCTTTTTACCTCAGGAGCAGTTTGTCTTGTTACACTCTGCCTCCTATAGATGGTGTTTTCTAAGTCAGAGCCCTTTTCTTGCTGTGGGCATGTTTGTTGTGAATAAAATGGCTGCCTGTTTGTTCTTTTGTCACTTGGTGGATCTTCCCTTTTGAATCCTTCTTTTAAGGTTGTTATTTGATCTGCCATAACCGCTGCCTCTACAATAGTGGATGGCTTGCGATCTTGAATCACCCAGCGAATATCATAAGGCACTAATTGAAAAAACTGTTCCAGCTTTAAAAGTTCCCTCAGCTGTTGATAATCTTCCACCTCAGACGTCCTTATCCAACTATCGAACAGTTGAGACAATCTAGAGGCCACCTGAGCAAAACTTTGTGTTTTATCTTTCTTTAATGTCCTGAACTTAAATCTGTAATATTCAGGAGTCAATCTAAACTCTTGTTGAATCTGTTTCTTAAACAGATCATAGTCTCCATAAGACTCCTCAGGCATCTGTCCATAAATCTGCAAAAGTTTCCCACTTATCTGAGGCCTAAGGTATGTCATCCATTTTTCCTTAGCCACCCCAAAATCTCGACAACATCTCTCAAAAGATATTAGGAATTTCTCTGGACAATCGTCCTTGGTAAATTTTGGGAATTTCTTTGTCAAATCTGGGGTATCCACTCCAGATCTCCCTTCCTGGACATCACTGGATGTTTGAGACAAAGCTAATCTTTGCTTCTGCAGCTCAAACTCCATTCTCTTCAATTCTAACTCCTGTTCTCTCTCTCTTTGTCTTTCTTCCATCTCCAGTTCTCTCTCTCTTTGTTTTGCCTCCATCTCCAGTTCTCTCTCTCTTTGTCTTTCTTTTGCCTCTATTTCCAATCGTTTCATCTCTAGTTTGTACTTATAAGCCATTTCTGACATAGGCACTGGCTCTGTCTCTGCCTCAGAGCCCGAACTTTCTTCTTGGTCTCCCTCTCTTTCCTCAGCAAGCTTTCTTTGCCGCCTGGTAGCCATGTTTCAACAACTTTTACCTCACAACTTATTCTTAAATTAAACTTAAGGCACTCGATCAGTTGTTACACGAATCCCGTCGTCTGCCACCAAAAAAATGTAAAGAAGTCTCAATCCCACTGAATGCCACAAAAAAAATGTAAAGACGTATCAATGCCACCAATAAAAAGTAAAGTCGTGCGTTAATCCCACCAAATGGGATCACCAAAAAATGTAAGGAAGTTCCTAGACTGCTATTAAATTAAACTGCCACCAATATGTTTAGAGACGCTGGTATTAAAGTCTCTGTTTATCCCTATTTGCGTTGTGAGGTAACTTTGGTAGAGTGGAATGCACCGAACATAAAATCAATGGAGGAGGCAGGTTTAAAATACAAAGAGAACAAGTTTATTATTAACAAAGCGTAATTGTTGCAATATTGAGATGTTGAACTTGGCACATGCTTGATGGTTACAATATGGCTTGGTTGAGATACATTCAGGCTTCTGATGTTACAATCTTATAAACTTCTTCAGTGAAGTGCTTTATTATTTCAGTGTTCCATGTTGTGAATATTCACACTGTTTGTCCTATACCGGATCAAACCACTGATCTCCAGTCTTCCACTACTGGCGATCCTAAAACCCCCTCTGTTAGATTCTTTTTAACTCAAGCAATCTAACGAGGTTTTACCTTCAGCTCCCTTGCTGAAGAAATATTCACAAATACCAAGAACTAACTGAATCTATACTGCTTCACACCACAGAGCCCTAACTGACTCTGCTCCTCCTCTCAGGGTCTCATCCTCCTGACTGAAACTTAACTGTCACTTTCAAACCTTTTTCCCTTTAAGCTCCGCCCACCTCCTCTTTTGCCTTGTCACCATGGCAACCTATCTTTCACAGCTAGGCCATGGCAACCAATGTAATACATAAATACAGATTCAAACACATTATAAATAACACTTTATAATAAACATATCTCTACAGCACCGAATATTTAAGGATCAGGACATCCGTAGTGATACCAAGGTGCTTATTTATAAAGCTATTGTCCTCCCAACCCTGCTATAGGCCTGTGAAATGTAGACTGTCTAGAGACATCACACTCAACTCCTGGAACAATTCCATCAGCGTTGCTGCTGAAAAATCCTGCAAATCTCTTGGGAAGTCAGGAAATCAAATGTCAGCATGTTGAAAGAAACAAAGACCACGAGCATTGAAGTGATGCTCCTATGCCATCAACTCCACTGGACTGGCCACATTGTCCGAATGGCCAATCACCATCTCTCACAGCAGTTACTCTACTCTAAACTCAAGAATGGGAAACAGAATGTTGGTGGACAGGAAAAGAGATTTAAAGATGGGCTTAAAGCCAACCTTAAAAACTGTGGCATAGACACTGAGAACTCTGAGCACTCTAACTGGAGGTCAGCTGTGACCAGCACCAGCATTGTAGCCAGAAAAAAATGGGGGGGGGGGGGGGCGGGGGTTTGAAATTTTTTTTAGTGAATCATGAAGCATAGTTCAATAACACAAAATAATTTAAATAGTATGGTTCTTTCTATATTTTATATTGACTTAATTAAATCATTTTAATTTTTGCTTCTCATAGATTTAGCATGGGGATTTGGTTAATCAGTTAAAATTTATGAGTAAACCAGGTTTTTTAACCTGAAAATTTGGGGGGGGGGGGTTGAACTCCTACACCCCCCCCCCGCCCGGCCCGGCTACAGCCCTGACCAGCAGTGCTGCAGAATTCAAAGAGGCACAAATGGAGGTCAAAAGGGAGAAAAAATCCAAGAGGAAGGCATGTCAACCCAACCCGGACCAGGAATGCCTTCCACCTGGAAACCAATGCCTTTACTACGGAAAACATGCGGATCAAGAATAGGTCTCCACAGCCACCTATGTACAGTATCCAGCACCAAGACACTACACTTGCAGGGCCATCGTCCTTGTGCTATGAGGGATCGCCAAAGTAGTAAGTGCATATGTGACTGGCTATACAAGTCTATCAAAGTTTCTATTTCCTTTGAATTACCTGATTTATAAGAAATCGCATTAGCTATTATATACGCAAGCACACTTACATTCTTTGTAGCACTGCCCTTTAGCAAGCAGTTTGCCACTCCCACACTATTGAGCAAAGCCATGTAGGAAGAAAAAAACTTATTTCTTTATGCTTCTCCATTAAACCCATTTGGAGGAGCCTGTCAATTTCTCTCCAAGCATGGAGTTTCTGCCATCTTATTTAGTTTCACTCTGAGACATCAATGTTTCAAGAGAATGAAAAATGAAATCTCAAAATGCTTTTGAAACCTATACAAACTTGAGAGTTCCCCTCCTAGGTGCTGAATGACTGCAGTTCATAAGCGAAGGACAATGTAACCGCTTATTGGGACTAAATTTGCATCACTCTTTTCCCTCCCTTCATGTCCTGATCCCTTGATATGTAGCAGGAGTGGTGTCAAGATAATTTTTAGGGTATAAATTTGAAGCAACATGCTAATCCAAAACATAAAAATAAGCATAAAAATAAACGGCCGTAGCTATTAATTTTCATTCTCTCATCTTGAATGCCAACATATTTACATCTCCTTAACTTGCCGTTGTTCCCTCAATTGAATTTAACTATTATTACAGGAAATTACTGACATGCAGTATTCTGCCTGTAATCTAGTCTTAGATCTCCTGTTTCCTAATTACTTATTGATGTCTGCCCATCTTTACATAAGGTCACTTTTTCCATTGGCTATTTTACAAAGCCAATGTGATCCCCTTTCTGTAATATCATGGATTGTAGGCAGTGTGCAGAAAATAAAGAATGTTCAAGGAAATATTATAGCCTGTCAGAAATAATAAAGACTGTTAAAGATTTCAGCAGTAAGACAATTTCTTTGCACTGGTAGGACAAACATATTCCCTAATGGACCAGTGGGCCATTACCAATCAGGCTGATGCTTCAAGTAGTGTGAAGTAACAGTCAAGCTGAGAAGAAAGGAGATCTCAAGCCAATGAACCCATTTTTGAAAGGTGGTAGACCAAGTATTGCACAGGGAATTAATGCAGCTGTGAAGCAGGCCTCTGTGTTTGAGAGAATCATATTTTAATGTATAACCATTGCTCTCTTGACAACAAGTACAAAAGCTAGGCCAACTGGAATTTAGAAGGTTTTCAAAGGAAATACTGAGATGGGTTAGGAAACATTCCAAGCCAAGTATATGAAATCAATGCCTAGGCAAATGGTATACAACACCCTCTCCACCCAGTAGTGGTTTCTGAAATCAGTCTATTTCTTTTAGAGCAGACAGATCAGCACTGTTTTCTACAGAAGGATATGCAGGGTGGAACTTTAGAATTGTAGGATACAGAAATAGACATTCTGGTCCATCACCAAATTTCAACTTATTTTTACTGATGGATTTTGAAAAACAGATGTTACAGAGGGAACCTTGATTGAATGACCGCTACTTTGCCCTGCTTTAAACTGTTAGTCCAGAAATATCGACATTCTCAACCTGATGGGTTTGAGATGTTATTGTTTAAAAATCAGTGTTTAAAAAGAGTACATTTCTCTGTAAGCAACCATATGTATTAAATGTTTGTCAGGATACAATACAATTGAGTTGTTTTTAATTTGGACATAGAGTGCAGAAGACCTGGAGTATATGGAAAATGAAACAATACTTGGGTATCATTCATATACTAAGAGTCCCATGCAATGGTCTAGGGATACTGTTGCCTTGAAGTGTCCTTTTATGCTGGAGAAGTGCATGCCTGATTAAATGTACAAATCTTTCTCAAAGATGCAGTAACTTCCAGGGGTTCAGGCACAAGTCTCTTCTGCTGACATAAATGTGCTTCTGTCAGTAGAGCTGGCTTTCTGCTGGAAGAATCATCTGCCAAATATCAGATCTTATAGTTCTGCCAACAGAATAATTTGTCTACTGGAAAAGAACTGTGATCAGAAGAGCTGGAGTGAGGAAAAGAAGAGCCGGAGGAAGGGAGTAGCCACGTTATGTCATACTCTCCAAGCCAGGGTGCATCTACATGGTAGAATGAATGTTGTTTGACAGCACTTTAACTGCCATGGCTGAAAGCTTTGAAATCATGGGAGCTGTAGTTTTTAATATTCTCTGTCTCACCAAATTACAAATCCCAACATTTCACAGCATTACACATCATGGAAGTTATTGTTGTGTCAAACTGCATTCATTTTTACAGTGCAGAGCCAGCCCCAGTAACACAGCTACATTTCTGGAACAATGTTAGGCCAAGCTGAAGATCATCCTTAGTATTCCCTAACATTCCTAGGTATGAACAGAGCATAACTTGAATTGGGCTTGTGTCTGCTCAGCTAGTTCCTAGCCATACTGGGCAGTCTGAAATATGCTATAAGGATAATTTCTTTACTTGTTGGATTCTTCTACGTACAAAAGCCTGCTGAAACTTAAAATAAATTTTAGAAAATAATGATTCATGCTCTGAGCACTGTCACAATAGGATTTTTTTAAAAGACACAGACACACAAATGCTAATTTTATAAGCTTTCCCCATCATCAGATCCTAGTTGTATTCATGCTGTTCTTTTGTGATCTATGAGCTGATTGGAGGGGATAGATCATTTTTTCCAGGTTCAGTTTGACCTTTCCACTTATAAACTGAAGATAGGACAAACAAATCTTGGTATGTTTGACTAAATATACTCGAATGGCTCAAGGCAATGGATATATTCAAACCCAAATATATTACCCTTACGACTAAAGTTATTAGCTAAATCCATCTGCAATGTTCTCCCACAACATTAAAAAAACCTTTCCACATATATTATGTGTACAATATTTGTTTCTTTTCCTTTCATTGCTGTATTAACCAGTCTAACCAACTTCCTTCTGATGGAAAATAGGGCTCCAGTGCTTGAAAAGTTATAATTACTGTCTTCTTTTCTGGAAATATGCAGAAGCCTCAAGTTGACAAGTATCTTGACTAGTATTTTCAGGATTTGAGGTCAAGCCTTCAGAAACCAACAAAACATTTTTTCAGTTCACATATTTTTTGGTCCAAACCATAAACTATTTGAAAAGTACACATGTGAGTCAATTGTATTACCAATTTTCTCCTCTTACTATCCTCGACATTAAATGGGACCATTGGCTGAAAGTCTATGAAATACAAACTCTAACATTAAATTCTGGAAGATGAACTCATTTTGTGAAATTTGAGAAGTTTATGTTTCAGTGAAGGTTCCACGGACTAAATCACATTGTTTACTTCATCTGGACTGGATCCATCCAGTGCAAAGGGTCAAGCTGTTCATTTCATCTGGTGTGGACTTGTTCAATCCAAGCTTCAAGTCGTTTCCAACTTAAGGCGAAGAAGGGAAACCTGTCATGGGATTTTCTTGGTGAGATTTGCTCAGAGAGGATACACCTTTGCCTTCTTCTGAATCTAAGGGAGCATGACATGCTCAAGTTTCTAGGAGAACTGAACCCTGGTTTCTAGAGTCATAGTCTAATGCTCAAGCACTACACCATGCTGGTTGCAAAGACTAAGCAGCGTGAAGTTGATTAAAGCAGAACTTCTTTCTATATATACCTAACTAGGGGACTGAAGTATGTAAGAAGGGTCCTATTCTCTGTCCCCCAATTAGACAATACATTGTGAGAGGACGTGGGAGGTGGACTTCTTTCCTGTGTTGCCCTGGTTACATAACACTCTCCCCTTAGAAGCCCGAGTACTGTCAACACTTGTTTAATTCTAGCACCAAATAAGAACATCACTTTTTATGAAAGCTTTTAGAACCTAATTGTATCCCCGCCTGCACTATGCTGTTAAAACTATTTTCCTTGATCTGACCTGTCTTGTTTTATTTTGTCAATGTGTTTAATGTTCTTTCTGACTTTTTATATTGTTTACAATCACTAAACTGATTTTTATTGCAGACCACCATCGGATTGTACAATCTAGGTATGTGCTGTATGCCTTCAAGTTATTTTTGATTTATGCGGACCTAAGGCAACCCTATCATGGGATTTTCTTGGCAGAATTTGTTCAGAGGCTTTTGCCTTTTTTCATCTACACAGCCATAAAATGCAGTTTGAAATGGCATTATATGACTCTACACTGACCATATAATGTAATTTCAAACTGTATTATATGGCAGTGTAGATGAGACCAGAGATTAACAGAAGGTCACTTGACCAAAGGCATCCAGTGAGTTTCCATGCCTGAGTAGTGATATGAGTCCTTGTGTCCTAAATCACTCTCCAACATTCAAATCATTATTCCACACTGGCTCTATTTTAATCAATAAGCTTATTCTTTTTCATTTTACAAGAAGCAAGAAAGGAAGCCTCTATATTTTTCCTGAAAATTCAGTTCCATACCGCAAACTGTTGAGGAAAACCGTCAAATGTATAGCTACAAAACTTTTAAATACAAAGTTTTATGCAGGGGTTCCACATGTCAAAAGGCCCTTCCTAAGGCCAAGTATGACGGTGACTCAATCTGTATCCATGCCTGCTTCAGACTTTCTCAGGGTATTTTAGCAAGGTTTCTGTTGGTTTTGTCTATCCTCAGAGCCCCGGGCAGATGGTGCGCACAAGCAAAAACCTGTTGAGGTTCTGAACCATAATCCAGTCTGTTTCAAAGGAAGTAATTTGATTTAATCCTACACTTTTTGTGCAAGAAATAAAGACATGTTAACCAAAATGGGATTAAAGTGGACACTTTGATGTAGAAATGGATATGGCTATCTGAAATGTTGCCCAATGTTTGGACTGAGTTTTCATCGGTAGTGCTGCTTTACTTTTGATTGTTAAGAAAATTAGTCATTTGCTTTGATCAACCACTAAAAACTTCAAGCAGGTTAGAGCAGAACTTAAAATATTTCTTAAAATATCCACATTTAGCAAATTTTGGAGTTTATCACATGAAGCTGGCAAATCACAATTACAGTAGGACAACAGCATCTTTGCCTTGGACTGAACACATTATGTCACTCCTTTCCCAGGTTCTCTGGGTTGGAGGCCATCTGAAAGAGTTTGTTCCATTTGCAAAAGGAGATCAATAACATATTATCTGCATCTGTAAAAGGAACAACTTCCAACAGTTTCTTTGGATAGCAGTGGAAAAGGAGTGACATCATGTGATAAGTCCAAGAAAGATGCTGTTGTCCTGCTGTTGTTATGAATTACCTGCCTCTTGTGATAAACCGTTAGAAAACAACACAAATTATGTGGTATGATCAGTTGATGACATATACAGGCAGCATAGCAGAATGAACACAGAGCCATGCATCACCAAGGCATCATATAACACAATTACAGATAACTTGATAGTCATTACAGTATTGGTATGTTTCCATTTACTTCAACAGTGTGGTTGCTGTGAGTCAACAGGCTGGTGTGTTAAAGTCCCTGAAAATTTCAGCCAAAATTGTGGGATTTGTAGAGTGAAGGTGTCTTAAAGCCTACAAATCCACAATTGCAAAGGTTGCAGTCATGGCAATTAAAGTGGAATCAATTGTCTAATGCAGTGTTTCTCAACATTTTGTCCTCCAGATATTTTGGGCTTCAGCTCCCACAATTCGTAACAACTGGTAAGCTGGCTGGGACTTCTAGGAGTTGAAGTCTAAAACACCTGGAGGACTAAAGGCTGATAGCCATTGGAAAGTACAAATGGGTCTCATGCCACAATGCTGATAAAAGAACTGGGAGCACAATTCTCCTCAGTGGCACATCTGATCTATTCTGAAAAATTTGTTTTAGTTGTATCCTTGATGTATTTTAATAAGGATAAGTTATGAATTGAGGCCATAGTGGCATTGTATGTTAAACCATTGAGTTGCTCAATTTGTTGACCGAAAGGTTGGTGGTTCAAATCCATGGGATGGGGTGAGCTCCCGTTGATAGCCCCAGCTTCTGGCAACCCAGCAGTTCAAAAATATGCAAATGTGAGTAGATAAGTAGGTAGGAAGGTAATGGCGCTCCATGTAGTCATACCAGCCACATGACTTAGGAGGTGTCTATGGCCAATGCCGGCTCTTTGGCTTAGAAATGGAGATGAGCACCACCTCCCAGTCAGAATTGACTAGATTTAATGTGAGGGTAAACCTTTACCTTTACTTAAGTTATGAATAGGATTGGTAGGGTTTGCAATACATACAACAGGACCACGATATCCACAGGGGATATATTCCAGTACCCCACCACCACCACCACCACCACTACCACTGCAGATGCCTAAAAACTGCAGATAATAATGGACCATATATTTGGGCTTTGAGCATAACATGGAATAGCTGGAGGACCTAGACAGGCCCACAAACATTTACAGGAAGAATATTTCTTGGTGCATGGGTAACTGAAACCAAGGATATTAAATCCATGATGAAGGGGTTAATGCTGTAGTAAAAAAATATGTATTTTCTACATCATTGAGACTGAGAACCCTCTTTTTAGTTCCCCTTTTTAATCAGAAGAGCTGCCCATTTTCGGATAAACAAAATAGTTAAAAATGCAAGCAATGGATGGCCCGAAATCAGATTTCTTTCTGCTCTAGTTCATAGAAAGAATTGGGAGTTTTTAATCTATAAACAAGTTAGGCCACAACTTAATTTTTCAAGGTTTCTATGTTCTGGGTGGATGGTGGGATGTGGCAGAAATAAAATATGTGCATATGATATTGTCTGAGAGGCATCCCAGTGCATTTGGCACAACTTGTTTATTATATATGATAGATGTAAGGAAGAAGCTAATTCAGTGTATCTTCTGACTAAAGACTTCTGACATTTTGAAGTGTGTGGTTTTGGGACTGGATTCTTCCTTTAATTACAATGAGGAACAAACACCGGGAATCTGTATGAAGTACAAAACAAAGCTTTATCTACTGTCCTATTTTTTAAAATGTACTATCTAATCTTTATGTAAGCATTTCCTCTCCTGCTGTGGCTTCTTTTGGCAAGGTATTCCATCACTGCCTAGTTGTTCTGATTAGGAAGTTTCTCCATATCTAATCTAAGCTGACTTGTCTTTAATGCAGAGTAATGTGTTTGTACAGATAATACATTCCCTAGTCAAGCTTCAACTTCCTATTCTATTGTTTCCCTTATTCAATATTTTTACTGGCATTGATTTTTTTATTTTTTTCTTCTTCCAGAAGCTCAACCTTGGCTCCTACTGTACCATGAAAGCCAAACATTAATATCTGGAGGGGAAGAGGAAGTTATAACTAACTATAGCATCCATAAAAATGCACTAAAGATAAAGTTTCTGTGCAGAACATAATAATATGATGATCGTAACATCTTGTTGTTCACTTGGGAGGGAAAGAAATGCCATAAGAGAAAAGTTATGGATTAATATAACTTTCTGGTCCTTTTAGGTCACCACACGTCAGAAAATATATCTGTCACTAGTGCAGAACTGGATGCTGAATCTCCTGACTCCTGGGTGAATGTCGCAGTGAAAAATGTACGTTGATCTCCAAACTTCCTCAAAGTTCTTTTTCTCCCAAAATGTTTACTCACTTACCTGTTCTGGCTGCTCTGTCTCACGTATATTTCACCCTATGCCCTTTCCTTACCTGATGACCATGATTATTCTATCATACAGAGTAGACACAGAGTTGGATTCAAAAGGTGATGCCTTGCCTGCAGGTTCAGGGTGGCAAAAGTAAATTTTCAAAATTGAAGCCAATAAGACAGCCAACTAGAATGAATATATATATATATATATATATATATATATATATATATATATATATGGTAAGCACATATGGAAAGCTGGGCCAAAACTTACAAAATGTATATTAACAGGGATAAATATAGTGCCTTTAAGCAGGAAAATGAAGCATAAGGATATAGGATAGGTAACACCTGACTTGACAGGTGTACATGAGAAAATCATCTAGGGGCTAACCATGTGTCAACAATGTATAAAAAAGCCAGTGCAATTCTGGGCTGCATCAAAGAGGGTATAGTGTTCCAACTCAGAAACGGTGTAGCCAAACTAGCTTGCTTTGGTCAAATCTCGCATAAAATATTGTTTCCAGTTGTGGCTATCCCAGACAATCTGGATAGTAATAGGTCTAGACAAGATTAGGAGGAACATCTTGGCAGGAAGAGCACTGGAATGGATTGTCTTGGGGTGGAAAGGAGATTTCCTTCAGCAGAGATCTTTAAACAAAGGTTGAATGGCTGTCTTTTAGTACTCCTATATGACAAGGTATTGGATTAGATAACCCCTGCAGTCCCTTGCAATTCCAGTTCTACGTCTCTCTTTTATGTGGTAGGTGTCTTTTTGGCCTAGATTTGTGAAATATGGTTGGTGGTCAGTGCGGTCAATAAATCAATTCTTGATTTTACTGTCAAACTCAAACGATGTACTTGTTGGCCCTCCATACCTACAGATTCTGCACCCATGAATTAAACCATTCTTGGCTTGAAAATATCTCCCCCCCCCCACTCTCCCCAAAAATATTCTGAAAAACAAACCTTGATTTTACCATTTTATATAAGGGACAACTTCCATTAAACATCATGGCATACGGTGGGACCTGAGCATCCTCAAATTTTAATATTCACTCAGGGTCTTGGAAGCAAACCCCAGAGGGTACAAAGGGCTGCAACTACATAAAAACAGGAAAATGATGAAAACACTTTTTAAAAATGTAGTTTAAAAATCACATACTTAAAGCAATCTCAAATTCCACTTTGGTTTTAAGGACCACAGGCTGTATGATCAGGTAGTTCTGACTGGACATTGCAAACTCAGGAAATATTGGACTGGCCTGACTTCTCTTTGGGGGGAGTCCAACAGTTAGGTTTAAAAACTGAGAAAGACCCATCTTTGTATTCAACTGACTTGCTTCTTTGGATTTCAACAGGGCCTCATCTAAAGAGTTATGTTCTTGTAGACAATGTTATAGACCTGGTCATTTTAATGCCAGTCATTTAGGATTTTGCAGTCAAAGGCAGCAGAAGGCACCATGGTACAATGGTCTGAGCACTGGATTTTACGTTCTAGGAGACCAAGGTTCAAATCCTTGCTTTACTATGGCAATCCACTGGATAATGGACATGTCACACTCTCTTGGACTCAGAGGAACACAAAAGAAAACTCTCTCTGACCAAATCTTGTCAAGAAAAGCCCACGATAGAGTTGCCATCAGAAATAACACAACAACAAAGTCAAATCCAGCACATTAAATTAACCCTGGAAACAGATTACATAACTATGAAGTTTATATCAGACTAGTGATACATGATCTTTAAAATGTGCACATGACAAAAGTCTGGTTACCACTAGCTGTAAGCCCTAAACACATTCCAAGTGCATTCTCATGTACAGTCCTTTATAGTAGTCTAATCAAGAGACAATAAAGGTATGAACCAGATCAGCCCTCCTATAGAAGAGCACAGCTCGTACCCCACCAAACTTGAGCAAGAGCATACATAACACCCACCTGATCTTCCTGAAGCAATGGAAGTAGCTGTACATCACATGTGTCAAACTTAAAGTCCATGGACCAAATCTGGCCTGTCACATCATTTCATGTGGCCCCTGAGGTCCGGACAATCCCTATGCTGGTGCTGCCCTCTTTGCCAAGCATTGCCTGCATTTCAAAGGCAGCAGGGACCTAGTTGTGAAGGAGCGTGTTTCTGGCCAGAGATCATTTCCCTCCTCACAATGGTTGGTGTCCTAGACACCGCAGGGGAATAGGCCTGGGCCCGGGCAACCTTTCTCCCAAGGAGCTAGGCTGGGATTTACTGCTTGAAAAAATGGTGTGCCTATTTCTGCCCCCCCCCCCCCCAGCTGAGCCACAATACAATTGCCCTTGCTCTGTGGCACAAATTAGGAAGGAGATTTTGAAGAAAGGCAGCTCCCCCTATTTTGATCTTCTTTACAGAGGGTCTGAGCATTATATGATACATGAGGTTGTTTGAACCAACCTTTGCTATAGTGGCCTTTACATTTGGGAAGTATTTTAGGCTTTCAAAACCAGAGCAACATTTTATTTTCCTATTACTGTTATTTTTCATTTATTTATATAGCGCCATGTATTAGGATTTCTATGCCAGGGCAACATAGTTAAATTTATACAGTCTTAAAATTGAAAATAGCCCTTTGAAGGCAACCATGGGGCTGATGTCTCCCTCGGTGAAAAAAAATGACACCCCTACATAACAGTTTACAGTTATGTACAGTTATGTCACCTTCTCAACCTCTGAGGAAGCTTGCCATAGATGCAGGCGAAACGTCAGGAGAAATGCCTCTAGAACATGGCTCTATAGCCCGAAAAAACCCACAAGAACCTAGTGATTCCAGCCATGAAAGCCTTCGACAATACAATGACACCCCTGCTTTCCATTGCAGATGGGTGATAAGGATTATCCCAATACCCACCAATTTCCTCATTTTTGTAATGGCAAGAAGTTATTTTAGAAATTTGAATGTGGGACAAAGCAAAATTAAAAATTCTTAGATTCCTAGAACTCTCAATGTTGATAAAATCCACAAACCACAAAAAGAGTGATTGTGAAAAAAAGACTGAAGGCAAACATATGTTGCATCTCTCCTATTTCCAACCAAACTGACAATGATAATCAAGCAAGAGTTCCTACCCGACTGTGGTGAAAGTTTGATACCTGAATACATAGTCTTTGTGTGCTTAATGCATATATCAAACTTTATGCCCTGTATTCTGTACTAACTAGCAGGCGAATTAGTGAAATCATTTGGCATTCCTTGAGTTAACAGCAAATCGTTTTAAGTTACTTCTTTTTTTTCTATCCTCCATTTCAAGAATGCAGTTTACAGTTATGTATATAAGGAAACCTGTTAGGCTTAAATCAGGCTGTCGGGTGTTTAAGCTGCCTGGAGAGACATGTAAGCAGCCCACACCCTCCAGTGTGGGAGTGTCTGGTAGGCTGGACAGAGCAAAGCTTCTTGAATCAAAGTGACTACAAAACCGTTCAGCTGTTCCTCACAGAAACAACGCAGACTAGCACAACACACACACAAAGCCCCGACTTATCTTGGAGCAGCTATCGATTTGGTTTTTACCCCAGAACTTTCAGCAAAAGAGAATCCACTCTCAGAAAAAGAAATAATGGAGGAGACGGTAAGATACTATACTTTTGAGCTTCGTCTACTAGCTTTGTTTGAAATATTTAATTTTGCCTGGGTCTTTGCTTTCAGCTGTGATTTCCCATTCCTAAACTGGCATGTGTGTGTTATAAATAACTTCTTACAGTGTATGGTGGGCAGTATGTAAGCACCAGCTGCGTGGATATCGGTTGTTGGAGCTTTCCTGACTCTTCATGTGCTTCCAATTATATTGCCTTTTTTTTTCAAAAGTGACAGCAAACTTTCTTACCTCAGATACATTAGAGATGCATCTTGAAAGGAGGATGGAATGAGTTAGAAATTTAAGAACAAGCGTAGCAGTCTTTGTTACATGAGTATGTTGTTTAATTTAGAATTCCAAGACAGCTTTACTTATATCTGTTGCTTAAAAAAACTGTGGTGACAAACATATCCTTGTATGCTGTGTTTAATGAATAGCATTGTTTTCGACTTTACATGATAGAGAAGACTGGTTGCAACTATTCAACTTTTAAAAGCCAGCAGACATAGAAAATTGAGAATTGTGGGAAGAAAGATATTTAAGAAGTTTTATTTTGGAACTCCAACTGCTATACAGATTTCTTTTTGAAAACATGTACAAAGAAATTTAAGAAGTTTAATGAGTTTTTTCCTTTGTGAAGTTTCATTTCCAGTCCTGAAATTTTGTTTGCAGTCTTTGGTTCCTTGAAATCAATGGGAAAAGATGATATCTATAAGTATATGTATATACTTATATTGTTGAAAAAGCAAGCTAGGTTATGATATTAGTAATATAATGGAGCTGTGAGGAGAGGCAAATAAGAAATAATAATAAGACTAATAATAGGTTTTAATGTCTATATGTTTTTAACTTTATGGTTTTTAATTCATTTTTTTTACTTAGTTGTATATCTGTTTTATGCACCATTGAATTTTTGCCTACTTGTAAGCTGCTCTGAATCCCCTTCAGGGTGAGAAGGGTGCGGTATAAATATAGTAAATAAATAAATAAATAGGACCAAAATAAATAGAAATTTGGAAACGAACACTAGTTTATAATTTAAACAAGTTATCTAATTCCTGTGAATGTGAGAGTGTGTGCATGTATGTATATAAACACAATGACATATGCAGCAGTCCTCTGCACATCTATCTGGGAATAGGTCTTATTCAATTTGGTGAGCTTTCTAACTAGGCGTGCACATGATTGCAATGTTATTTGTCCTATAAAATAAATGAAATGATATTTTTATGTCGGTATGTTCTGAATGTTATTAATTTTTGTACGATATAATCAAAAATGTATTTTCAGTGTGAAATGTATATTGTAACTACTGTTGAGCATATCAGGCATGTAGCCGGGGGGGGGGGGGGGGCTTGAGGGGCTTCAGCCCCCCCCCCCCCCAAATTCTCATGGTGGTTTGCGAAAAGGCCTTACTGGTGCATTATTTAAACTGTTATGTTTATTCATATCATGATCTGATCACCATACTCAATATATCCCATATGCATGGGGGTATTGGGGTAATGATACAAAAGATTTGCTAGGGTAGACCCTCTTTCACTCAGACTCAGTCTCCCCCCCCCCCCGAAACTAACCCCCCCCCCGAAACTCCCCCTGAAAAACACTCCCCCCCCCCCCCGAATCGAAATCCTGGCTACAGGCCTGGAGCATATAATTTAATACTGCATTCAGCCATTTCTGGTTGTTCAAATATCAAGTTTGTCAAATGTCAGTTAGTATAATGCAGTTTCTAATCAAAATAGAATCTGAGTGCTTGAAGTCGACAAAGTGCACATCACCTCTTTTCTCAGTTTTCATCTTAATTATTATTGTGCTTGAAAGCTAGCAAATGAAACATTGAATGATGATTTCTTACTGAAAAGGCTTAAAAGCATCCTGCATACATATCCAACTAGGATTGTTACATGGCTCAGATTTGGTTTGGTCCTTATGCCAGCATAGCTCCACTGTTGTAGACTCCGCTGGTGGTGAATCAATGGTAGGAGGACCTCATCACATTAAAAGGATGAATCCACTTTAAATCTGGTTTCTGTCTCCTCTAAAATTCTGGGGTTTGTAGTTTAGTGAGGCTTTTAAAGGCTCCTCCCTAAACTACAAACCCCAGAATTCTGCAGGAGGCAGCAACCGGATTTAAAGTGGGTTCATTCTCAATGAATGGAGCAGTTGAGAAGGGAGGCAGGCAAATTTTGTGAGGTCTCAGGAGAAGAAGGTTGCTCATTCCCAGCAGGCTATTCACCAATACAAGTCTTCTTAGGAGAAGGAAGAGTTGTCCTTGGAATTAATAGTCCCTTGGCATAGTCAATTTCTCATGTCAGTCTTCTCTAAATTTTGAACTCCAAGGACATCTACAAAGGCTAGCATAGAATAATATAAACAACTTGAAGTTGACAGCCTTCCTCTCCTCATATAATGATAATAATAAAGCCACATAAGAGCCTTTCTTCTTTCATAGCTGATGCAAAGCCTAGGTAAAAGTACACTGTGCAAGTATAACAGACCATTTTTTTGACATTGTGAAAAAACAGGATTTTTTTCACAGTCACCCTAGATATTTCTGAGCGCCTCAATATCTTGGAAAATTCAGCTCCACAGAAAACAAAGAAAAGGAAAAAAAGGTGTTGAATACTTCATTGAAAGGAAAATCTAATCTATGTGAGTATAACTTCATATAGACAAGCTGGAAAATGCTATAATAAATTTTCTTTAGGGTTGCCACAAGTCAGAAATGAGCAGTTGGTTGCAGTATCGCCACCATGGTCACACTGGATCATTCAAGGCAGTGTATCTAGAGCCAGCACTATTTTCAGGAAAATATCATTGGGCACACTGCTCCTTCCGTTTCATAAATTTAGGAGATGGTATCTAACCTGTCATGGAATAAGAAAGGTATGTCTGCCTGAAATGAATTATTATTGTATGGCTAGAATCATTTCCAACTTACAATGGTCCTAAGGAAAACCTATCACAGGGTTTCCTGGGATGTAACTTGCTCAGGGTGACCCAGTGGGTTTTCATGAATTCAAACCTTGCTCTCCAGGGGTGTACTCAAACCGTAGTGCCACACTAAAAGAAATCGGGATCTATATACAGGGTTAGTCAAAATGAATAGGCCAATAAGAAAATTAATTGTACCCGAATGTATGTTTCCTGTAACCAAACCACAGCTACGTAGCGACAGATAAACTATCAAAGTTTTTTTTGAGCAACACACATGTACGTTAATGCCGCTAGGCGTCGCTAGGAGTCGCTGTTTTCAAAATGGCGGAATCAGGCAAAGAGAAGGTGTTTTGTGTGATGACATTTGCTAAAACAATGTCAGTAATTACGGTCCAGCGAGAATTTCGAGCCAAGTATGGCAAGGAACCACCTCATCGACATTCCATTGCGAGGTGGGTAAAGCAATTTGAGGAGACGGGCTGCTTATGCAAGGGTAAAACCACAGGACGACCGCATGTCTCCGAAGACACAGTGGAATCCATTCGTGCATCCTTTCAACGAAGTCCCCAGAAGTCGACAAATCGTGTTTCCATGGAATTGAACGTTCCGCAAAAAACTGTGTGGCGCGTGTTACGCAAACGTTTGCAGTTCAAGCCGTATAAATTGCAAATGGTGCAGGCTTTGAAAAAAGGTGACTATTCGAAATGACACGATTTTTGCGAATCAATGCAGCGAAGACTAGAGGAGGAAGGCTTTGCCAACAGACTGGTCTTCAGTGACGAGGCAACGTTTCACCTGTGCTGGAAGGTCAATAGGCATAATCTCCGCTTTTGGGGATCTGAAAATCCTCATGCCGTATTGGAACATGTAAGGGATTCGCCGAAGGTAAACGTTTTCTGTGCAATAACCAACCGTCACGTGTTTGGCCCATTCTTTTTCGCGGAGAAAACCGTAACAGGCATAGTGTACGCTGACATGTTGTCTGAATGGTTGATGCCACAGTTAGAAGAGAAAGTGCCCGATTTCGTATTCCAACAGGACGGTGCCCCTCCGCATTGGCACAACAGTGTACGCGAGTACCTCAACGAACACCTTCCCAGACGTTGGATTGGCCGTGCTGGAGTGACTGATCTTCCATTCCTCCTGTGGCCCCCCAGGTCCCCCGACCTCACACCATGCGACTTTTCTCTCTGGGGGTATGTGAAAGACACTGTGTTCCGACCTCCATTACCGCTGACCTTGGACGACTTAAAACAGCGCATATGTGCTGCATTCGATGCCATTACGTCGGATGTGCTGCAACGGATGTGGAATGAACTGGACTATCGCTTGGACGTCTGCCGTGTCACACGGGGCGCCCATATCCAACATCTCTGAAGGTGAGACTAAACTTTGATAATTTATCTGTCGATACGTAGCTGTAGTTTGGTTACAATAAACATACATTCATCTAAAATTAATTTTCTTAATGGCCTATTCATTTTGACTAACCCTGTATGATAGAATGAATAAATAATAAATAGAACAAAGATAGGCCTGAAAGAGTCGAACATAAAAGAGATATAAAGACAAAAAAGTCAAATAGTAAGCATACAAAGGAAGATTCTGGGGTCAGCGCGGCACTTACAATTTTATGATTTCAAAGACATATCCAACATATTTTGGTTTTGTTTAACTGCACCACGGGATCTTTAAGGCTGGAAAAGTTCCTACAGAATCTAAAAGCAGTTTTAGATGTTATGATGAGGAACAAGCTGAAAATCTATGCTAATGAAACAGAAGTTCTAGATAGGGAATTAGTCTATTTTCAATTAGATAATTATATAAGAATGGGCAATTGTACCCACACAAAAGAAATAGGGTAGCAGTGTGGGAGTTCTCCTATATTTAGACTTTTAGATAACGGCTTATACCAATTTCATCTTTTATTCCAAACTATTCATTTTCTTGATAATATGAGATATTCATGCTGTCATGTCCTTCTACATTAAATTACATTCAAATTCATACTCTATTTGTGATCAGAGTATTTCAGGAATCACTGCTTCTCATCTCATTGCACACTGGGTGTTTGTTTCATTACAGCAGAGGTCCTCAAACTATTCAGTTCATGGTCCCTCAGACTGTTGGGAGGGATGGGACTATAATTTGGAGAAACAATGAATGAATTCCTATGCACACTGCACAGATCTTATTTGTACTGCAACAAAACCTATAAAAGAACAATGCAATATTTAAAATGAAGAACAATTTTCACCAACATAAACTCACCAATATTTCAATGGGAAGTGTAGGCCGTCTTTTGGCTGGTGAGATAGGCCAATTAATTAGGAATGTTGTTGTTGTGTGCCTTTAAGTTGTTTCAGACTTGGGGTAACCCTCAGTCTGAAGTTTAGGGTAGGGACTGGATAATCAATCTTGGAAGGTTGCATCTGGCCAGTGGACCTTAGTTGGATCTGCATTTCAGAGTTCCTATTTCAACTTCCAACATCAGATCATAAAGCAGAAGGATAACCAAGAAGTGGTTTTTCTGGTTATGGTGCTAAGGATTTATAATTTGTTGCTGTTGTGTGCCTTGAAATAATTTCCAACCTATAGTGACCATAAGGCCCTTATCATGGGTTTTTCTTGGCCAGATTTGTTCAAACAAAATTTGTCATTGCTGAAGCTAAGTGAATGTCATCCAGTGGGTTTCATGACCAAGTGAGGATTTGATCTTCGATCTCTAGAGTTACAGTCCAATGTTTAAAGCACTATACAAATCTTTTTTCCTTCACAGCTATGTCTTTAATATAAGCCTGCTATTTTAAACTGTTGTTGAACCGGCTTTAACAGCTGTTGATTTTGCAATGAAACATAACATTATTTGTATTTTATTGAATGCAACTGAACCAAATATTGAATGTATTTGTTAAAAGAGGGTATATAAAAATACATTAAAAATAATAATACTTGGTTACTGACATAGAGAGCTATACTGAGGTGCCTTTTGTGGGTTAAAAGGTTGTTCTGGTACCATTCCTAACAATTGTTTAGCCACTAGGTGTCTTAAGTGGGCAAGAAATTATTTCAGTGTCTCTTTCATTGGAGTTTTAGAAGTAGAATTATCCAGATCACTTTCTCAACTACTTGGGCAAAAGAGAAGCTTTAAGTTCTTTTGAGAGTAACTGCAAATATCAATATTGGATAGCTTTCTCATTTCCACTATGACATGCAAAATGTGGACTTCTTGCACATTTGAAGCCTACGTGTCTGCCTGTAACATAGCACTGGGAATCTTGTGATCCTACAGCTGTTGATAAACTCTAGCTCCCAGCATTCTCAGCATTGTCTTGGCTAGCTAGAGTCATTGGAAGTTGCTGGGCATCAACTATGAAGGGGCATAATGCACTCATTCCTCCTGTAGAGAATGTGGAACTTCCCTTTGTTCACTCACAATGGTGGGAAAAATGGAAGCCTTGATTACTCATCACTTTCTCCGTAGCTTCCTCTCCTATGTAAAAAATCTTGTATTTTCAGACTGTGTCATTATTATTATTATTATTATTAAAAAAAACTCTATTCAAACCCAAACATATTATTTTATGACATGGCTCATATTAAATGCATCATTTGTGTGCACATGAAAGTAAAATTTGTAGCCTCCTCCTCATACCTGGATGAAATACTCTTATCCCCCTGTGAACTAATGTAGAAATCTAGATTTGGCCACTTGTGATGCAGTTATTTGGACAGA
The DNA here is from genome assembly GCF_037176765.1 of Anolis sagrei. Classification (NCBI taxonomy): domain Eukaryota; kingdom Metazoa; phylum Chordata; class Lepidosauria; order Squamata; family Anolidae; genus Anolis; species Anolis sagrei. The sequence goes on from NC_090023.1 coordinate 92,989,893, forward strand.
GCTGGTAGTTTCATACTTCGCCATTCCCCTAGACTTTTTGCCTAAAGGAATAATTTGAGAAAAGGAATATCATGGTCTATTCTGTTTCAGAAGGAATTAAGATCTTTGGATTAGGTTTTATTCTTCATTTTTAGGAAAGAAACTAGTACAGCCTAATGAGAGTATTACGGGAGCGCAGTTCTTTCAGCCATATAAACCTTATAGTCTTGGTAACGAATTTGTCAAATGAGATTTACCTAAACACAAAAACCTTTAACTTTCTTTGGTATTTTTCAGTACTTCTGATACAAAGGCAATCTTTTATGTCCAACATAATCTGCAGAGCAAAATTGTAATGTAGTTTTGGAAATTGGTTTTTTTTAATCACAAAGATATCTAGTTATTTCAATGTAGTTGTTATCTGAGGAAATAAATCACAGTGGTGTTGCTGAAAGCTATCTATAACCCAGTAAAAGATATGAAGGATTCTCATGCCATTTCCCAGCAGCTCACCTGAGGTGATGGTCTTACATAACTGTGTTTAAAGTTGTCTAAATAACTATAATGGTTATTCTGAAGATGAGACTTCGTGAAAACTTCAGTTGCCTTTAACATTACTGGTGTTGAAAGCATTCATGCATTAATATAACTGTTATGTTCCTTCAAGTTGTTTCTCATTTATGGACACCATACGTCCCCCACTTTCTGCCTCTCATAATATATGTGCGTGCATGTGTGTGTGTTTGTATGTATGTGGTGTTTCCCTGACAAGATTTGTTTAGAGGAAGTCTGCTTTTATCTTCCTTTGAGGCTGAAACAGTGAAACCTATCCAAGGTCACCCAGTGGGTTTCCATGACCAAGTGGGGATTCTGTACCATGCTCTCTAGAGTGGTAGTCCAGTGATGAGACCACTACACTGTGCTGGCTCTATCAGTGCAATTGGCATGAGAAAACATTTGCATTAATTTTTATTCATATTTGCATTGTTTCCCTCTACCCCTGAGTCTTGGCTATTGTGAGAACTAGCATTTCCTTCTCGGAATTAGCTCTTTCCATAAATAGGCACTACCCATGTAAAAATGAATATATGTTTAGAGCCTAATTTTCCTGTTGCAGGGAACAGATTTAAAAAGTAGCTCTGGATGGAAATACCGCATAGGAAAGTACAGAGGAAAATACTGCACCAAGGCCAGAATCCTGTGACCTTCATGGGTGTAAGTTGCACTAGACAGGAAAAATGTTTCTACTTGTTCAAAGGCTATTTTGATACGATACAGAGGGAAGAAGGGCTCTCCCTGAGAAACACATACTGTTGTGAGATTTAAGAAATCTGCAGCAGATGCCTGCTCATTCTGTAATGGGGCCTGAGATCCTACTGAAGAATATGTGGAGGTCCAAGATTGAGAATACATAAATTGTATAATGTGTAGTGCCTTGCAATTGCACATTGGAGTGTCCACTCTGTCAGTTTTAAAATGGTCCATATACATTGTGCTACAGTGGTAATAATGTAAGTGCAATAAAAATTAAGAACAAAGCTTTTCTGGGATTTATTTACATTTCATTGTGACAATGTAGAATCTTGGCCCATAAGTAATACATCTGTATATTCAAATAAACCCTACTGTGGCATTGAAGACCTGGGTTTATAAAACAACCACAAAATGGCCCTACTTTTTTTTTTGTCAAGATCCTTCATTTTCTGAGGACCCTGATTCAGAAGTTAATACTCCAAATTATTACAATCAATGGAGGCAAGAAGATGCATTCAGCATTCCCATCCTTGACCTCCTTCCTCAGAATGCCTAAACCGAGACAAAAATGGTCACCCTATTTCATAACATTTTCAAACATTATGGCTCAACTGACAGTGAGGCTTGCAAAATTTGTTATTAATCATTTTCTATATATCTAGAGATTTTGTTCCTTTAAAAAAGCCTGTTCATTCTCTTTGAAGAAGCCCAAACTGTTTTTCACTCTGAACGTAATGCCATTTTTGGCTTTTCTGAATCTTTAATCTCCTAACCTATTTTAGTAGGAAGTCATTTGCATATCAATGGCTGATATTATGCATGCTGAAACTGATGTGAAATGCCACAAACCATTTTGGAATGTTCTGTTATACTGTTGCACTTAAGCATTTTACTTCTGAAACACTGCCATGCTACCTCTGTTAACACCCTAGTTAGATTGCAAACATCTGTTCACTCTTATTTTAGCCTTCAGATCTCTTTCTATATGATATAAATCAATGGCATTGGATTGACATGTGTGATTCATTTATTAAATAAAATATTAAGAAATCATGTGAAAGAGCTACCCCATGACAATGACATGAATAGACTCATCATGGGAAAAGATGACACCTGCGTGTTATGAATTTTTATACACTGAAATAATTGTCACATGATTGTCAATTTAGAAACAATGATTAGTCTCAGCAAAAACTCATGCATGCCTGTAAACGAATAAACAAAAGCAAATAAATTAAAATATGTATGTGGAACATTTTTTTCATAATAACAGAATTTGGGAACAAAGTACAGCTATAGGGAGATATGTATAATGTAGATCAGTGATTCCCAACCTTTTTTTGACCAGGGACCACTTTGACCAGGGGCTACTCTCCAACATTAGTACCAAAAGGGTTACGAATCAGTTTTTGGTCAACTTTAGATTTGGTTTGGTTATTTGGGGTGCTGATTCAGAAAATTGTATTGGATAGACCACGTCAGCTGTAGTTTCTGATACAGAACACATGCCATCCTGTAATCGCCATCTGCTTACCCATAGAAAACCATATTTAATAATCTAGAGCTGATGTGGTAGTAATCTTTCATGGGTAGTCAGACTCTCACCTTCTGACATCCCCGTTGCCTCAGCACTATAAGAGGGTTGTGTGAGACCACTCACTCTTGTTGCCATGTGGTTTTGAGGCAACGGTGTAGTAAAATGGTGAGGCTGCAGAACCATATTTTTGTTCTTGATCCACGGACCACAGGTTGGGAACCACTGGTATAGATCTATCATTTTGGCTGGTAAAATAAACATGTGCCAAAGAAACTTTACATTTGGTGCTTTAGGAAATGTTCACTGCTGCAATTGTAATTGTATTACCATGTTTTTGTTTGTTTTTGTTCTGGAAATGTTTCAGGCTGCCTTTGGAGTAAAATAAAATCAGTAAGTTTTTGTTAAGAGTTTGCCATCAATCAAAAAATGTCCCCATTTCTCTCTCTTCCTCTTACTTTTCATCTTTACCCTCGGTTTACCCCAGTTGCTACAAACTCAAATACCACTGTAGGAGGAAAAAGAGAAGAGGAATGAAGTCCTGCCCTTCCCGGTGGGCTCAGGCAAAAGCGAACTGCTGCAGCCTTTCTTAATTTCTGTGTCCTCTTCACTGATAATATATGTCCTCTTGGCCATATTTTGGTATTGCTTGGCCACATGTGTCCTGATTTTTATCTGTGGCAGATCTACTTTCAGTGAACATGGAAAATAGAAAATATGTGGAAGGTATCTTAATTCTTTGAATTATGAACAAGAATTTGCACTCTTTTGTATTGTTGCAGAAAATCAAATGATGGCATTGTTAATAAAATTGTCTGTGTGGTTTGAATATATAATCTATTTTTGAGTAATATCGTATGTGACTTTTATCATTATTTATCTTTAAACTACAAAAGGCTGCATTAATGCTGATTAGTGGGTGATTTCTCACTTGAAACAAGAGACAAAGTATTTAAAGATACAGTAGATGTATTCAGAATAGACAAAAATATTGTGTATTGGTGATAGCTTCTGATTAATGACACTAAAATATATATTGCATTCATAAATAGCAGCCAATATAAATCTGAATTATACAAGCCCAATCTGATTGGGGACTGGAATTTGAAAATAGTATCAATATGAACAGCACAAACAGTATTAGGGAGCTGAACTGCATAATAGGAGTTATTATTAAGATGGGGGTTAGTAATGTGCTAAGTTCCAGGCTGAGGCATTAGAAGAAGATTGAAAAGGAAATGGCAACTGGAAGAATATTTTGTTCTTTTCTTATTGTTTTGGTTGTATCAGGAGTGAACAGAGACCAACAAGCTCCTGACAATATATCTGCTATAATTTGGTTCAATTCCCTAAGAATTTTAATAATTTATGAATTACCTACACAATACAAGACACAGCTATACCATATATATATATATATATATATATATATATATATATATATATAGTCACTTTAAAAGTAGAGGGAGAGAGGCTGATAAATGGAGGAAGAGAAAGGAAGATGCATTTTCTGCTGGCTAGGTCCAGAATGTGTAAGACAATGGTTGCGTGACTGTAGAATAATGAAATGAATTTGCTTGGAGGGCTTAGGAAGGAGTAGTGAGTTGATATGATCTACCAATCCATACTCAGCAGCATGTACCATGAGTCATTAATTACTGTGTTTTGAGTTAATCAATACCTACTCTTTGCAATATACCCCTTAGAGGCTCTTGCTTTAGGAGCCTATACTCCCATTCTGGATATTCGGGGGGGGGGGGGATTAGTCAGTGAACCAAGATGGAAGCACAGCAACCATAGAAAAAAGCAAAAAGATTGCACAGGAAAAGCAATTGCATTGATTTAATTTTGCATGATATTTTCCATTACCTCACATCTGTGAGTCAGCATTTCTAAGGTCAGTCATTTCAGAAATTTGAGTTGGCATGAGCTAACTTAATAACTAAAGGATTTTCTATTTATTTGGCTGAATATAGGAAGACAATTTTAAAGGTAGATGCATCTGCCTTTCATCTGTGAAAAATAAATTCAGACAAGGTCAAATTTCAGAAGTGATTTTTCTTAGGTCAGTGGCTTTCCAACTTTCTACCATCATGGAACGCATTCCACCTTGACTGCTCTGCGGACGAACCTTTGTCAGTTCATGTGGAAAGCAGGCCAGGTCTATTGAACTGACAGTCTCCTGACACTGCTGACAGTGTTCTGTACAATACACTGGACATTTACGTGTGGGTTCAGGAGAAGTTAAGATCTGGAGTGCAAGTGGCCATTCAGGGATGCTAGTGTGTAATGATAGAAAAACTTTTTAAAGGCTTGACAGTTACATGGACTCCATAAAATACTCTCCATCTTTGGTTCTGTGGATGTTTAAGGCTTCAACTTCATGATCCTAAGCCACCATAGTTGAAGGGCAGGGAATCTGGGAGCAGAAATCCAAAACATCTGAAGGACCAAAATTTGAGAACTGCTTCTCCAGAAAGCAGTTTTAAAACCTCTGCATTAGGCTCTAGAAAAACTATTTTAGATGCAAATTTTCACACAGTGTTAAAGTTATGCTTGTGAGCACATTACTGAGCTCTGCCATTTTAAATAGCAGCTGGGTGTAGGATTTTGTGCAGAATTTAATAGAAAGAAAAGTTCTTGTTCTCTTCTCCTACATTGTGCTTGAAGAACCTCTCAGTGTGTGGCAGTGCAGTCTGGAGATCTTTCTGTCCTTTCAAGAACCCTCTGTGCTTTATAACATACTAGCTTGGGGACCCGGCGCTGCCCGGGTTATTAGAGAAAGTGGGTAATGGCACTTCTGTATGCCAAGTTTGGTCTTTATTGGTCATTGGATGATGGTGGCATTGTATTCAGGAAGTGAGTGAAGGTACTTGAAGTCCCATCATCCATGGGGGCTCTGTGTGCTAAGTTTGGTCTTTATCAGTCATTGGATTAGGGTTGCAGTGGTTTCAGTAAATGAGTAAAGGTACTGCAAGTCCCATAATCCATGGTCAACCCTCCTCCAAACAGCATCAAGATGTAGAGTGGGTCATGGGGGCTCTGTGTGCCAAGTTTGGTCTTGATCGGACATTAAATGAGGGTTGCAGCCGTCTTGGGAAGGGAGTGGAGGTACTTGAAGTCCCATCATCCATGGTCTGTCCTCCTTGAAAGTGCACCAGGATGTAGAGTGGGTCATGGGAACTCTGTGTGCCAAGTTTGGTCTTGATCAGTCATTGGTGAGGGTCTTGGTGGTCTCAGGAAGTGAGTGAAGTGACTGCAAGTCCCATCATCCATTTCCAAATTTTTCCAAACCGCACCAGGATGTAGAGTGGGTCATGCGGGCTCTCTGTGCGAATTGTGATCCTGATCCATCACTGTTGGCAGTTGTAATGGTCTCAGGAAGGGAGTGCAGGTATTGCAAGTCCCATCGTCCATGGTGCATCCTCCCCCAAACCGCACCAGGATGTAGAGTGCATCATGGAGACTCAGTGTGCCAAGTTTGGTCTTTATCGGTAATTGGATGAGGGTTGCAGGAATTGAGCAAAGGTACTGCAAGTCCCATAATCCATGGTCCATCCCTGGCCAAAACACACCAGGACGTAAAGTGGGTCATGAGAGGTCTGTGTGCCAAGTTTGGTCCTGATCAGTCATTGGATGAGGTTAACAGCAGTCTCAGAATGTGAGTGATGGGACTGTAAGTCCCATCATCCATGATTCATCCTCCTCCAAACTGCAGTAGGATGTAGAGTGGGTCTTGTGGGCTCTGTGTGCCAAGTCTGGTCTGTATTGGTAATTTTCTGACCCAGCCCCCTCTGGCCTTTTCCTTTCCTCTCTTTGTTATCTCGGAACCTTGGATTTGAGGCTGGCCAATCAGAGACCATATGCAAATTTCCTTCTGTCATGTCCCTGTTTCTGTCATGAACCCTTTTCTCCACCAGGGGCTCCTGTTGAAGCAGGCCAATCAGGGATCATATGCAAATAGCACCACAGCAGCAGCCATTCAGAATCTTGGAATTGAGGCTGGCCAATCAGAGACCAAATGCAAATTTCCTTATGTCATGTCCCCGTTTCTGTCATGAACTCTTTTCTCCACCAGGGGCTCCTGCTGAAGCAGGCCAATCAGGGACCATATGCAAATAGCACCACAGCAGCAGCCAATCAGAATCTTGGAACTTTCAGGCTGACCAATCAGAAAGCCAGCACATACACCGCCACACATCCACCGCATACAAGTTTTGACTTTTATTATATATATAGATTGTTATAGGACCTCTGTCTCTTAGAGAAGTTTTGAACAAGGTAACCTCAGGGAAAAGGGGGAAGGGGAGAACATTTCCTCCATCAGCTTCCTAAACTTACTTGAGCCTCTGTGTGTATGTAATGTGGTGCTGAAGAATAAGATAAGATTCTGTAGGACATTATGTAGCATAGTAGTTCCACACCTGGAACTATTCTATGTACAGGTTGAGCATTCCATAACTGGAATTCAAAAATCCAGAATATTCCAAAGTTTTAAATTATCCCACACATGTGGCTGAGAGAGTGACACCTTTGCTTTCTGATGGTTCAGTGTGTACAAACTTTGTTCCATGCATAAAATTATACACACACACACACACACGCTCACACACACACACACATATATAATTTTATGCATGGAACAAAGTTTGTGCACACTGAACCACACACACACACACACATACACACACACACATATATAAGTAGCATGTGTGTAAAATTTATACAAAATATAACTGAATTACATGTTATAGAGATGTTATAGAAAGCGAGAGAGAGATAGAGAGAGATAATAATAACACAATATGTGAATAGGTAATATACAGCTATTGCGTATACCCATTGTAAGCAATGGCGTGTTTCTATAGTATCTATTCATCTCTTTTACAAAGTTATTTTTCTTTTCACATTTTCCCCCTTCTCCCCCCCCCCCACCTCATACCCGTATTGTGTTTTCTTCTATATCTTTACTGAATTACATGTTTAGACTTGGGTCACACTTCCAAGATATCTCATTATATATCTATATACAAATATGGGTATTCCAAAATAAAAAAATCTGAAATCCAAAACATTTTTGGGTCTTAAGCATTTCAGATAAGGGATACTCAACCTGCAGTACGGTGGACTTGGGTGAGCATATTTCTTTAACAGGATGCCAGCCATTGATGTAATCCAGACTTTCTAAAACTGTGCTCCTCCAGATGTTTTGGACTTCAACTCCCATAATTCATAACAGCTGGTAAACTGGCTGGGATTTTTGGTAGCTGAAGTCCAAAACACCCAGAGAAGCACAGTTTGAGAAACACTGATGAAAACAATGATATAATTGTGGCATGTAGTACTTTTGTCATATAGTACTTTATTTTCACACTTTCATAAAAAGGAAAACTGCATGTTCCAAAAGTTATTCTTTTCCTTATCCTAGGAAGCAAAAGTGTCATCCATCACTTCTTAGGTTCATTTGGATCCTAGCTATAGGATCCTAGTTACCTATTTCACCTGATGGAACTAGGCAATAAACCAGGGGCTGGAGGTGAGGTATGAGCCTCAGAGAGCTGGACTCTTTAAATTATTTACAACATTATATGGGGTATGAAGAATTAAACCAATTCTGTGCATGGCTACACAGAACAGGTAGTTAAAATTTGGATTGTCTGCAAGGATTTATAACATAATTCTGCATTTCTGTTGGTAACTATGGTAGTCAATGTCCTGTTGGCAGGGGTCTTTATCAAAAATGTTCTGGCTCTGTTCTGCTGCTGCTTTTCATTGATACCATCATTATAACAAAGTGATAACCAATATGTACATTTATTCAGCATCTGAATTTTGAATAATACAGCATGTCAGATATGTCTGTGTTGTAATTGTTGGCAAATGCCCACTTTTTAATGACAACCATTTCTTTAATGACTCACTTAATCAATGACATTTTGCAATATCACACTCACTTTTAAACAAATTTTAGAAATATTTTGCAGAAATTAAATCAAGCCATGCTACTTAAATGCTAGCAATTAGAGGCAACTGCAGTTCCATATGTCTGTTCAAAACCATGCTTTAATGTTTTGCCTAGAGACAAATTCCTTTTAATGCTTGAGCAAGCAAAAGTCCAAATAAAGTTTATTTGGATGATGACATCTTACTAAATATGATTTGGTAATATTCCCAGATGAGAACCATATCTGTAGTTCACAGTGTGTTTATATTAAAGCTAGATATAAAATAAAACATATTAATTGCAAACACAACAAAAATTGTCCAGGAATCTGCAGTAGATCATATATGTCGGCTAGTGTATCATTTCAGACTATCATCAATAGTGTAGTGAAACAATTTTCCAAGAATGGGAGAAAGATAAAATTCATGAGTCACTTCAAAAAAGGATTGCTGTGAAAAAAGTTTTCATAGGCAATGACAATAATAGTCTCCACGTAATGCATTTGAATTGCAAATAATGTTTTGAAACTTCCAAATAAAGTAAATAAATTTAAAATTAAAATTAAATGTAAATCAGTTACTATGTTAACATTAGTTAACATAGTAACTGGTATGTGATCTCTCCAGGCTTGAACACCAACCCCCCCCCCTCCTCCTCCTCCTCCTCCTGTGTGTCTATTTTAAAGCCTGCCACTGGACTAAGCAAAAGAGATCTATGCAGTTGGCGCTCATGGCACAAGGACATTTCCATGCTCCTCTAGCTGATCATGAGCAAGGTTATAACAAGGACCTACAAAGGGACTCTGCTTTTGATTGTTTCACTTGCTGACGTGTCCCTGGAAACATCCTCTTCCTTGTGCTCTGATAACCAACTTCACTGGATGTAGCTGCTAGTTGTTAAGGTGGTCTGGGGATCAATGTTTATAAAGGTGAACTGCCCCAAAAGATAAGATTGTGGATATATAGCAGTTACACATATATAACTCAAAATTATGAATCTGTAACCACAATACAGAATTCCAGCCAATATTTGCCATATGCAGATAGTTGTGCAAACTAAATAGCAGTGCCTAAGAAGTAAATATGTATTGTACAGCCATGATTTCTCTGAAAACTTATGGAGAAACATACTAATTGATACTTTCCAAAATCTATAATTGCTTAATCCTTTCTCTGATTAAGCATAGCTGAGAATGAATGTTCACACATAGCTTTAGATATACCAAAACTGATTTCTCCAATCCATGAAATGTACATCTATAGAAAGCCTTCCTTATAGATATACAATGTTTTAGTAAGTTTGTGCAGTACTAGTGTAGGGGTTTTGAAAGATTCTACTATATCTTTTTCTTTGGATGACTGTACCATCTTTGAAATTGTTGAACTGACATTTTAAGTTACTACAAAACTAAACATTTGGGAACTCTAGGAAAAATTAATGGGGAGGGGCAGAATTATTGATTTGCTTGTCTCATCATTGAAACCCATGCTATATTGCTTCTCTTTGGGAATTACTAGTGTTAGATTCCAACTATTACCAACAGCTGTATTAGAACAGAAACAGTTGTTCCATTGTCTAAACAGAAGAGCAGCTCTCTTTAGACTTCTTCACCTACCAGCACCTTTTCCACCAGGTATCTGATCGTAGATTGTTTGAATGTCTGATGGCTAATCTTGCTTTTTCACATTTTCCCTCCCCATCTCCTTTTATGTCATATCTTTTACATTGTAAAACAAAGTTGAATATATTGCTAGTGAAATTATTGGGACCCATTTTGGGAACCTGTTTGGTTAAAGAGCACAGGCTTAATTAAATAATAAATAAATAAATTATAAAGCTATGATCTAAACTTGTATCTTTTTAAAAAGTACCAAAGCCAACTGGTCCTGGACCTGGAGCAAATAGCAGCTTTGGAGGAAGAGAGCTTCACTAAGGTTATGGTTCAAAAGAAAGGCACAATATTCCTTCACTTCAGCATACTGCTTCTTCATTGTTCCATAATAGCTAGCTAGTTAGCTAGACACAGAGATAAAGATCCAAGTGCAACTTAAACATTATGTAGGTTTGCCCTCATGTACTATACAGAACTGTGGTGCTGCAAGAGAATTCTGAGAGTTCCTTGGATCGCAAGAAGATCAAACTAATCCATACTCCAGAAAATAAAGCCTGACTGCTCACTGGAAGTAAGGATATTAGAAGCAAAGATGAAGTAGTTTGGCCACATAATGAGAAGATAGGAAAGCTTGGAGAAGACAATGATGCTGGGGAAAATGGGAGGAAAAAGGAAGAGGGGCTGACCAAGGACAAGATGGCTGGATTATATCCTTGAAATGACTGGATTGACTTTGAAGTAGCTGGGGGTGGCCACGGCCCACAGGGAGTTTTGGCATGGGCTGGTCCATGAGGTCACGAAGAGTTGGAAGCGACTGAATGAATAAATAGCAACAACTATGCAGATCCAATTAATATATTACACTAAAACATGGTTTAGCACAAAGTGAACAAATGGGAGAAGGATGCAAACACCTCCTTCCAATTTAAATCTCCCAAATTTTGTTGTTACAATTGAGCCAGGAATCACAACCAGTCATTATTACCAACCACAGTTTGATTTTGGCTTGCTTCACAAAATTATTATTTAAACAAAAAACACACAGCAACAAACTATTTTAAAACTGGGAGTGTGTGTTTTCAGTTTCTTTTAGTGTCCAGTACAGGACAGAAGACCGTTGTCAAGTGAACTTTGTTATACTATGAGTATTATGAAAACATGGTTTAGCCCTGAATTCTGTTAACACAGCATCCATGTAGAAACCATTGGTAATAAGAGAAGATGAATTTTGCAAACCTGTGTGCACAGTTGGAAAAGTTACTGAGAATAGAGAATAGACAATCACACAATGTGCCTCCAAGAGTCATTTAGGTTCTCCCACTCTATCCCATTTTTGTGTTGTTTTGCTTCTTCATCCATTAGGCTAATATCCTTAAGTTTGACGTCTTCCCACATATTGCTCTCTCTCTCTCTCTCTCTCTCTCTCTCTCTGTCATATAGAAAACCTTCTCTTCTATTTCCCAGCTGTATAGTTCATGCTAATAAAATGCTTGCTTTTCTGGAACTGCTTTTTAAAGAATGGTCCCAAGCACAGCTTTTACTTAGGCTAGCCACAGGTTGATGTATAACTTCTGCTTTTCTGTGAGCTCCAGATTGCACATACAGAGCCTGCACATGGAACCAATGAACACTTGGCATGATCCTGTACCTTCTTTATGAGTTTACAGTATACTGTTTCCAATTGTATGAAAAGGTTTGTAATGGCTAGTGGTAAATCATTGTGAAATACTGAAGGAAGTTCAAAGCAACACAAGCCTTTATTCCTGCTAAGACACTTTACTAAATTGGAGGAAGTGAATGATGCGGAACCAGGGGTATAGAGTTCTGAATGGATTCCAAGAACTCATGGGTTCTGTAGGCTTTGGGTATGTGTAGATAAAAGCAAAAATATAGGCAGTTATTATATTCATTGGGTCTCTCTAGGCACGTGAAATTTTGATGTGATGACTGTGTGTGGTGAAAGGGTAAACACAAGTAAGAGGAAGTTCATTATGAAACAAGATCTGATTCTGAACTGGAACAAATTTTAGAGGCCCCAGTGGTGAAGATGCAGAAAGGATCCTGGGAGAAATGACAGCCACCACAAATCCACTATACTCTTGCCCTTCTTAGCCAATTAAAAGGGCCATCAGGAAGCTAGTTAGGTAAGTGTGGCCAATGCCTAACTACAAGGCAGAACTCCAACATGACTAATAGAGGCAGTTGTTGTAAGGCATTTGTTGACTTATTTAAAAACAATCCTGGGTTTTTCAGTCTAAGAGGTGGAACACTTTGAATTCCCAACTAAAGGGTCCAACATTTCATTTTGGGCCAAAGTATTAGAATGTGTGATATCCAGAAGTTCCTGGAAAAATGGATTATCTTGATCAATTTTAATCTGCTTCTTCCAGACCTTTTACAAGCTTTTGATGCTATCAGCCATTGTGTCCTACTGGGATCCCTTGCTGGGATTGGTCTTGGAGGCACTTGTTTATAGTGGCTCCATATCCTCCTGGAAAAGTAAGTACAGAAGGTGATACTGAGGATATTCCTGTTGAACACCTTTGTTGCTGGCCTGTTGAGTTCATTAGGGCTCTATTCTGTTCTGTTCCTCATGCAGTTTAACATCTACATGAAATCACAGGGAGATATTTGCTGGAGAATTGAGATTAAGTGCAACTGCTATGCTGATAACTTCTAACTCTGTTTCTCTTTTCAATAGAACACCAAGGAAGCTATTACTGGCCCCTTCTACATTGCCATATAAAACCCAGATCATCTGCTTTGAACTGATTATATGGCAGTAAAGACTCATATAATCCAGTTCAAATCAGATAATGTGGATTATCTGCTTTTATAATCTGGATTATATGGCAATGTAGATGGGGCCTTAGTTCTAAATTAATGTCTGCCACACTCATGCACAGGATTTGGATAAGAATGGAGATTAATCCAGATAAGAGAGATGTGCTTCTGTTGAGTCATAAAACAAATAATATGGATTAAATCTGTGATGGATACTTCCTCTGAAGACATCAGTTTGCCATTTGGATGTACCCAGATTTGAATCTAGGATCAAATTTCTGTGATGATCTCACATGCTCTTGCATAGTTAAAGCTAGTGAGTCTTTTCTTGGGGATCCTTAGGGTATCTATTGTGACATAAGCCTTAGACGCATCCCTTTGAGTATCATAATATGGGGGTTTTTTGGGGGGGGGGGCAGCTTTTAAAGAGTGTTTAGAAACTCACATTGTTAACTAGGGCTGGATACAGGGATGATACAACTTCCCTGCACCAACAATTTCACAAACTGCTGGCCACAATTCAAAATATGTTTTCAACCCCATAATTTTACAGTGGTGTGGTTCATGCTCTCTGACAGACCTTATTTCCCCATATGAGCTTGCCAGGCTCTTGAGCAAACACTCATAGCACTTTGGTTGGGACACAAAATAGGGTCTTCAACACAACTGCTTCTTGGGAGATGAGCATAGTCCCATTCCCGCTTTTCCTTTTTCATTCGGCAAATTCCTTTTTGTTCTCATGAGATTTTAAGAGGTATTGTACTATTTTAATTGTGGTATTTTTCAGGTAATTGTTTTCATTTTTGTTATGTTTTAAATTGTTTTTAAATAATCTGTATAATTTTATTCTATTTTAATGCTGAATTTTTAAAGGGTTTAACCATTTTGTAATATAATTTGTAAACATTGAGTCTGAGATTTGGAGGAAATGGGTATAAATAAAGATGAAAATGACAACATGTGTTCTGTGAGAATGTGCGAATGAGAATGAGAGAGGAAGATTGTAAATTTTATTGTCTAATTGTATGTCATATTATTTTGATTGCCAAAAAAATGGAAAATGGTGGAATATTTTTTACAGATGACATCTACCGTTTTTCTTAGCTTTCCGTACGTGCAAACTTTCTGCATTTACATTATGCATATTTGGATAATATTAAAAGCTTGTGCTTCCTGTACTCATCACAATTTTCTAAAACATATTTTCATGCCTGGTTTGAAATGAATTTTACAGAGCTCTCTGGGTGGGCAAATGTTAGGCTTGTCTTTACTAGAATCCAGAGATCAACCAAGTGGAGCCAGGAGCAAAAGACATACTCAGAAAAAAAAACCCTCTGAATTCAGAAAATCTTTTTATGAGAACTGAATGTTGTTTATAATCTTTCCACACAAAACCCAATTTCTAGTTACCTCTTCAGCTCAAGGCATGCAATATAATTTAAGTCTGAGGAAATCAATTTGTTCCTGGTAGTATAAAAAAAACCCTGGAAATCAGAAATCCTGAATGAACTGTAGAAATAAGACAAAATGTACTAGGTGACTAAGATCTATGCTGTTATGTATCCTTTTAGTCTAAAACTTTGAATCCCGCTTCCCCAAATTCAGGTTTTTACATTGGCTGACAGACAATTAAGTGTCAATTTCTTATAAACCTACATAGGTTTTAGCAAAACTTTCACCAAATGCTTTTCATGCAACTCTATTGATGTCTTTCTTTATTTCACACAGAAAAATAAATAAATCCAATGTTTGCAACATTTGGAATCAAAATAACAAAGTAAAAACAAATTAACATGCTGGGAAGCATTCTGATTAGTATGGTTAATAATTTTTCTTCTTCATTAATTTGCCCACATAACATTGCTTGTGGGAATGAATATGAAAATAGGTACCATTTGAAAAGAATATGTATTTAGAAGATGTTCTTTTTTTACTGCTAAGATAGTTGTCAAATTAATTCACACTCTTTCCCTAACCATCTAAGTTGATTTGTGTAAGCTCTGGGGGTTCAGCGTTCTCCTCCAAGACCCACTGCAAGTTTCACTTCTTCAAACACTCTTAAAAATGTCAGAAGTTCACCACCAGTTTCAAAAGAGTACTTTGGAGAGAATAAGGTAGCTTAAAGACATTTCTAACTTATGATGCACAAAAGCAAACCTATCACAACATTTTCTTGGGAAATATGTTGCTCTGAGGTGGAGAGAATATGATCTGTTCAAAGTCACCCAGTGGGGTTCTATGTTGAGGTATTTGAACTCTAGAGTCCAAAGTCATCATCCACGGCCAACCCATTACACCATGCTGGCTACCTTAGGGTGAGCTAAATAAGTTTTAAATACGAGTTACTGCTCCTAGTTGCTTCCAAGAGTAATGATGATGATGTTGATGATTTGGTGGCAAGAGGGGCTCAAGAGGCCTAGAGTCTGCAAAAAACAAAAAACAAACAAAAACAAAACAAAAAAACAAGTGGTAGTGTATGTGACATGTCTGCCTAACTCTGTTCTAAGCAAATGAATGCACTGGCAGTATTTTGCATTATTTTATGGCTCAGAGCTTACACAGGACAAACCGTACATCTTGGGAAATATATACATATGGCTCCAGGTTCTATCCATCCCTGGTGTCTGCAAATAAATGTCATTACATCCCAACTCCAAACACATCCCTACCAAATAAGCCATGGCTTATTAGTCAACAGCAAACCCCAATTAGAAGCAATGTAATGGCTTATTTATGGATTCCGATTTGTTTAAACCATGACATGCTGTTACTCTGCACCTAGAGTGATGGCTTTTCCTTGGGGGATTTCTCTAACTCCGCACCCTAAAATAAGAAATGACAAAGGGGAAGGAGAAAAACAATCTAGTAGTGGGGGGAACTAAATTGTGACTTGTTTTTTTCCCTATGGAACAATGCCTGAATAGAGCAATATATCTTGTATAATATAAAATGGCTTAGTGTGATATGGATAAAACCATTGATTGTGAGTTTTCTGGACTTTCTTTTAATAGTATTTTCCTAGAAATCTTTCAGATGGAACTTTGGTCTGATTACAAAGGGAACATGTTCACTTGCACTGAACTATAGCTTTTCCGTTTGTATAAAGACTGAAAAACATTGTGCTTTCTTTTTAAACTGGCAACCAAAAGGAATTCCTCCTGCTAAAAGTTCACAGAAAAAGTTCACAGAAATGAATCAGAATGGAATGAAAGAGCACAGGAAAGAAATTCCATCACAGACTTAAGACTCTCGATCCTGCTGAAATAACAATTATGCCCTCCTGGTCAATTGGATTCATGGATGTTTTAAGCCACTCTTCATAAAGAAAAGGTGCTGTCATCTTGTGCCAAATTGTAAAACACACTAGTTGCACTGAACTGTATCTCATTTATTTTTGTATATGTGTGAAATGTTGATTAATCAGGAAATGGAAGTTGTCGGCTCTTAATTCTGTAAAGGCATGACTGTTGGTCCTAAGTCACTGCTGAAGCAGTTCTTTCTTCACATCATTGTTTTCATTTGGTTTACTAGGGAAACATTAAGATCCATTTCATAAATTGGGTGGATGTTTAGAGAAGACTGGATAATAATTTAACCCCTTTTTACAAGTTTTTCTTGAGTGTTTCAGGATTCCTTCAAGGTCACTATATTTGTACGTACCTAAAAAGTAATTGTGCTGTGAAATGTTAAAGATCTTTTAATATTGCTTTCTGTTTATGAGACAATTTATTTATAGGTTCTTTCTTGGAAAAATCCAATGTATATTAGAGAACAGTAGAGAGACAGTCATGGTTTATTTTGCTCATTTGATATCATTATTGTGCTGCCATGTTTCCCTTCTTTTCCCTGAGGGAAAAACAACTTTCCCAAAATCAATATATTCTCACCCATTTATCTGGCAATGGGTGAAGAATATGGCAGCTTCAATTGAATGGAAATTGAATGGTCTGGAGTTTCATGGATAGGCTTCAGAGCTTCCATGAAGCAGACACATTTTTTTTTCCTTTTGAGGCCCTTCCTGTTACTTTGTTAATTCTGTTTAAATGCATTTTCTGGGAAAGAGAACCACAACTTTCATTAAATTATCAAATGGGTTCATGACATCACAAATTTATTTTATTTATTTATTTATTTCAGGTACTTTTACCCCGCCCTTCTCAACCCCCGAGGGGGGACTCAGAGCAGCTTACAAAAGGCACAATTTGATGCCTATACAAAAATTATACATAGTGTACAAAACCATAGTTAAAACAATTATCACAGTTAAAACAATCATAACAATCAATATACATCACATCATATAAAAACTATTCACATGCTCAGCGTTCGTCTTTCAGAGTTCCAAATTCCATTCCATTAGTCATTTCCTGGCCATTCTCAAAGTCCTTTCTTTATCTGCACAATTGTCCGACTGCCTGGTCCCAAATCCATGTTTTCAGTTTTTTCCTGAAGGAAAGGAGTGATGTCGCTGATCTAATTTCCCCAGGGAGCGAATTCCACAGGTGGGGGGGGCCACCACCGAGAAGGCCTTGCTCCTTGTCCCCGCCAACCTCACTTGTGATAGAGGTAGGGTCGAGAGCAGGGCCTCCCCTGGGGTGGGACGTAAAGGGAGATCTCTTCGGACAGATACACTGGCCCAGAGCCGTATAGGCTTTTGTAGGTCAAAACCAGCACTTTGAATTGTTCTCGGAACTGGATCGGCAGCCAGTGGAGCTGACACAACAGGCGGGTGGTATGCTCCCTGTATGATGCTCTGGTGAGCAATCTGGCTGCCTCCCGCTGGACTAGTTGGAGTTTCAAAGGCAACCCCACGTAGAGTGCGTTGCAATAATCTAATCGGGATGTAACAAGAGCGTGGACCACCGTGGCCAGATCTGACTTCCCAAGGTACGGGCGCAGCTGGCGCACAAGTTTTAATTGTGCAAAAGCTCTCCCGGCCACCGCCGAGACCTGGGATTCCAGGCTCAGCTATGAGTCCAGGATCACTCACAAGCTGCGAACCTGCGTCTTCAGGGGGAGTGCAACCCCATCTAACATAGGCTGTAACCCTATGCCCAGTTCGGCCTTACGACTGACCAGTAGGACCTCTGTCTTGTCTGGTATAGAGATTCTCAGCACATCCCCTTTGTGTTTTTTTGTGGGGGGTGCTCAATATTTTTATTAGGAGTAGATCATTTGTACAGTATTATTTGCAAAAAGGAGGTACACAAAAAGTACATCCAAAGAAGAAATGACCTGTGCGCTGTTTCTTACAGAGAGCAATGCTGTCTTTTCTCCCAGGATCATTCTAATCATGTTACCAAACAGTTACCATCTATCTGTGTATATGCACACATACACACATTTGCAATACGTGGAGGTGAAATAGTAAGGATGTAGGAGTAGTACCAAGACCAGCCCATCTCAGTGTTTTATATATTCAGGTATTTTAAGTGATTGATTTTATATTGTGTGTGTTGCATTGTTTATTTTGATTACAATGAGTTGTGCTTGATGTTGTCACATTATATACTGTGGTCAAGATACTACATTACAGATAGAGTTAAAACTACTTGGCCTGATCCTCAAAAACTACTTTAACATTCACCAGCCACACCCAATAATGGTGTGTTCTGCTGTTGATGATCAGGGTAAAGAAGAATGACATTTTCAGCCCAATCTGCCAGTAATATGAGGTGGGATTCTGCTTTTGATTGTTACACCCCAGTTTGCTTCTGTGAAGGTCAGGAAACACAGTCCCGCGATACCTCAACGGCCAGCAGAATAGATCTCCATTACCTAGTATAACTGCTGCCTGGTGAAGGTGGTTTGGGGAGGCATTTGCAATCGAGACAATAGTACGACAGTCAGAAACATGGATACTAAAAAAATAGGAAAGTCTAGCTTATGCGCCAATAACTGTTCAACCGCATGCCAGCAATTGTTAATAATACAGTATTTGTACAAAACCTGTTGGCCTCAAAGCTGAAGAATGGGTTTACAGTAAATAATAATAACAATAATAACAATAATAATAATAATTCAGTTAGAATCTTTGATATAATGTGCAATTGTAAAGTAGTTGTTTTTTTTTTGTAAGTTAAAGGCAACATTTACATTTTCTGCTTGTTCATAATGCAAAATTAACACTGGACTCAGCTTTAGCATCAACATAATGATATTTGATTCCAAATTTATAAGTGGTGCAATAGGCTTGATGTAGGCACTGTTGGATGTGTTCACGGCATTTGGGGTCATCATTTTAGCACAATAACAACAGGCAGTGTTTTTCAGACTGGGAGACGGGAAATGTGCACAGTTTAACTAAATCAAAGGGCATTCTGTAGTCCAGAAAATCAATGGGTATTTTGTCTGTTGTAGATGTCACATAACATCATTCCAAATGATGACAGGTTTTATTAATATGTGCCATTGAGGCTTCGTGACAAATTGCTTTAAAAACCATTTATAAAATGTGGTAGGTGGTAGGTAACCTGTGATCCCAAAATACTTCTATACTGCTATCATATAAATGGCAGAATTGCAGTCTACCAACAGATAGAGCAGGAGTTGTCTGGCCCTTCAGATGTAGTTAAACTGAGCTTTCAAGGATATCCAGTGGCGATGAATGCTGGTCAAAATCTTACATGTAACATAAATCTCTGTGGGTAATGTTAAACTTTGATTGTGCTATACATTGATTATGCTGAATTGCAGCATTGTACAACAGAATGCAACCAGAATGTGAAACCGAATGCACAAGTGCTTCTGTATATTCCTTGTGAATGTACGTGTGCATGCATGCACGATGGCATTGCATGCGCATCTCTCCCTCCTCAGTCTTAAATAGAAACATTACTCTTCCAACAAAAATGTCCACCCATTTTTGTAGAATAACTTACACGTGTGTGAGACCTAAAAGGATTCCAACCACTATTTTTAAATCTGCCATCGGGTGCTAACAAAAATTTGTGTGATGATTATGATGTGGTGAAGTAAGATCAAAGGGAATTATATTCTCTTGGATGATCATACTCACATTTAGGTCTGTATTTAATAGAAATTTAGGATAAAATGGTGTTATTATTTTTATAAGCACATGCATTCCATGGTCAACAAACCAGTCCCCAACCAGAAACCTTTAAATTGTCTGTGATCTACCTATATTTTCCGCTTGCTTTTATTTCTGAAGACAGTATTGAAAAACTCAGCTGAATCTAATAGCAGCCAAGTATAATCATTCTTGTAAAAAGGAACTTTTTTCTTCATGGGGTTGGTATTGTCAATTTCTTCCTCTCATTTACACCTTCTTGAAAAATGATAAAGGAAGGCAAATTGTTCAGAGATCAATATTCCATGGTTCCTCAATAACTTGCTATTTACCCAGCTATTCTAATCAAATACCATCACAAGTTAACTTGCTAAAAAATATTACAAGCTTATTTTTGGAGCCAAGATGGGAGAGACTGCCATCTGTTGCCAGCCAGTGAGACACAATGTCACTGGAAAGGAGATTTGTCATAAAGGAATTCATTCTTCATGATGCAGAATTGCTGAGGCATATGCTGAAAATAAATGTCAGTGCAAAACATAGGCTGTTTTGGAAGCTGAAAGCATTGATTTTTGCAATTGTTTAGTAAATGAACATTTTCTTTCAAAAGTAAGGTAGTCCATGAAAGACAGGAAAAGTAACATGCCTATGTATCTATCTTCTTTCAGTCTATTTAAATAAAATAAAATTGTTAACTGCTTGGGAAACTTGGGTAGCAAGTGGTGTATGTATATCAGCAATATTTAATTATTGCGATTGTACATTGTTACTGGGCTGAGAACAGGGCTGTAACAATTAGAAGCAGGATCCCTGTTGAAAGTCCTTGCCACAGCCTTTTTAGTGGTGGGAGATGGATGGAAACATGCTTCTCCTTATGCCCTGCTTGGAAGCCGAACAGACATTGTCTGCTCAGTCTGACTGCTGGTCCTTACGCTGGTCTGGAGTGGGTGTAGTGGACCATGAGTCTTTACTTAGTGGTGCATATTCAGTTCCTATCCATAAATTCTGTATCCACAAATTTGTGGCTAGGAAATATTTGGAGAAAAACATCCCCAACCCCCCCCCCCCTGATTTTGTCATTTTATATAAGGGATGCCATTGTGTATAGTGGTAGATTTTGGTATCTATGGTGTGGAGGTGGTATCCTAGAACCAAATCACACTGGATAACAAGGGTCTACTTATACTTAAGTATCTAATATCAAATATTGGAAATCTTTAATAAAATACATCAGTAAGTCTAATTTGTTTGTTCAGATATGTTTGGTCTCAAATGATATCCTTTTGGAAGATCAGAAGAGGTCAATATTTACAAGGTAGCTCTGATTTATCCAGATGAAAATGTTTACTGAATTCTCTTCCCACTCTGCAGAGGAATAAATCTATCATTGTTTTAGATTAATCGATCAGTGGTAGTAAAAAGACAAGTAAGAAGATATAAAATCTTACTGGCGTTCACTCTTCTGTCATATATTGTAAAAAGAGTATATGGAGATATTTTCATTTGGTTTTAAGGAACTATTTGAGAGTATTGGTCTTTCATCTCCCACAAGGATCCATAGGGAAGCCATAAAAGTCCAAAGAATGCAAAACACACACCCTATCTATATGAGAAAGAGAGAGAGAGACAGAGGAAGAGAGAGAAATGAAGTGAGTTTCATAAAATCCATATACAGCTAATTAACTCTGCAATGCATGCAAATGATTACAGATGTTCCAAAAATGTAACCTTTCCATAGTCTTATTTAGAAAAAAAAATGTCAGAATTTCAGCTGTCATCTCCTGGAATTGCCTAGACTGAAAAAAGACTGAAAAAAATATTAAAATGCTCTCTCTCTCTCCCTCTCTCTCTCCCTCCCTCCCTCTCTCCCTTGCCCTCTCTCTATTTGTGACTGTATTTTTAATTCGTTATATGTCTGTATGGTATATAGACAGGCACATTATTAATCAAGAACCGAGCCTCGCTGAAACTTCAAGAATAAAAGTATCATGCCTCTGGGATGTTAAGAGACATTCAAGAAAAATTGTGTGTTAAATACTGTCATTTATTCCTTATTCCCCTTCCAAAACTGTCCAGTGATAAATTAATTCTGCAGCACCACAAGTTAATAATGTGCTATCTCCTGCCAACCAGACTTTATGTAAGAAAAGGAGTGGGGAAACAAATCAGAATTTAATTCTCCCAATGGAGTCTCCAGATTTTGTGGTGACCTTAAATAAAAGTCCCACATAAACGGCGCAAGATTTGTGTAGGTGACCTCTTATATTTTTCCCTTGCACTTATTTGTCTCTGAACATCTGGACTGAAATGATTTCATTATCCTGAATGTCATACCAAAGTCCATAACATGACTCAGAGAATCCTTCATTGTACTATCACTACTATATATAATATTAGCAATAGAGGTTTGTTAATTTACTTGTCTTCTTTTTTTTTCAAATGTATAAATACAACATTTTGATCAGAGGGATATTAGTCATCTTCATACAAAATATCCCTTTTCTCTTTTAATTGTCGTAAAACAAATTTCTATTTTGATGAACAAACAATTTTTCTGAAGATGAGATTTTCTTCCTCTGATACAGCATTTCTCAACCTGGGGTTTGGGACCCCAGAGGAGGGGGGTCGCAAGGGGGTGTCAGAGCGGTCGGCAAAGACCATAACAAAACACAGTATTTTCTGTTGGTCATGGGGGTTCTCTGTGGGTTGATGGCTCAATTCTATTGTCAGAAGGGTTCAGAATGCTCTTTGATTGTAGCTGAACTATAAATCCCAGCAACTACAACTCCCAAATGTCAAAGTCTATTTTCCCCAAACTCCACCAGTGTTCACATTTGGACATATTGAGTATTTGTGCCAAGTTTGGTCCAGATCCATCATTGTTTGAGCCCATAGTGCTCTCTGGATGTAGGTGAACTACAACTCCACAGTTGAAGGTCAATGCCCACCAAACCCTTCCAGTATTTTTTGTTGGTCATGGGAGTTCTGCGTGCCAAGTTTGGTTCAATTCCATTGTTGATGGAGTTCAAAATGCTCTTTGAGTGTAGATCAACTATAAATTCCAGCAACTACAACTCCCAAATGACAACATCAATGCCCCCCTCCCCAACCCCACCAGTATTCAAATTTGGGCACATCAGGTATTTGTGTCAAATCTGGTCCAGTGAATGAAAATACATCCTGCATATCAGATATTTGCATTACAATTCATAACAATAGCAAAACTCCAGTTATGAAGTAGCAACAAAAATAATTTTATGGTTGGGGGTCCTCACAACATGAGGAACTGTATTAAGGGGTTGGGGCATTAGGAAGGTTGAGAACCACTGCTCTGACAAGCCATTTTAAATAGACTTTGCAGGTTATTAAGATGTAATAAAAATACGTGCCTTGAGACATTTTTTTTTTACAAAAACAGGATTAATCGTGCTAAACCTGATGTTGTTTTCAGAAAATGTCGACGCAGAAATAAGCTACACTGATTTCAATGAGGACTTACTCCCAGGTAACTAGGTTTAAGTCCTTGGGCTAAATCATAATTAGTTTTAATTTCCTGATACAAAGGCTATTAATTTTATTAGCCATTTGTGCACATTTTAAAGCAGTATTTTCTTTCCTTCAAGAGCATTTGGCATGAGAACATAGTACACATTTATAGCAGTCAGAATAATATAGGTGACCACAATAGCTGCAGAGGAACACTTATACTTTATTACTGAAATAATCCTACTGAAAATGCAATTGTTTATTGTACTCCATTGTACAATTAATATTGGTCCATTCAAAATGAAATAAAAATTGGCGTAGACATCTGAGCTTAGTGAAGTTATGGTGTTTTTCTCCAGCTGAGAACCTAAATCTGATCTATACAGTTTCTATTATAGCTTGGTTAGCTTTATCCGATTTATTCACTTGTATATGTAGATTAGCAGCTCATCTGTTCATGTAATGACTGACGTATGATCATTATGACTGTTCAATTACTCAAATTATCATCTTTCAAGCAGAAACCTAGTACATTAGTTGGTGGTTTATTGGTGGTAACTATAATTTTCTTATCTTCTTTGTGTGCTTGATGACCAACCATGGAATAACAAAATCAGACACAAAGATTGGGTTGAATAAGAGCCACTTTATTTAGCCAAGACTCTATTTATATTTGCAGGTGGTTTGTTACAACTGTAAGTTTCTTAGCTTCTGTGTGTTTATGTGTGTGTGTGCATGCTTGTGTATGTGCAATACAATTGGGAAGTTATGAATTTGTAACATAGGACTATGCACTTGCATCTGTTTTGTTTTCACAGTCCCTACATAGCTCCTAGTCTAGTGGCTACAAAGGGACTGTGAAAGTTTCCATTTCTCCACTTGACAAAAATCAGCTGCTGCAATCAACAAGGGTCTGTTCCTTTGTTGATGGGGAAGTAGCTGACTGAAGTTCAAACCGTAGCTTGCATGCAAGATCTTTGATGTGTGAAAGGATTTTGAGGGGGTCCCCCTTTGCCTGTCATACCAGACTGTTCATGGGAGGAAAGGGAAAGGGAGTCAGCTGCATCTTGATCACAGGAAAAAGTAGGAATGTCAGTCAGGAACAATCTCTGCTGATCACTGCCACTGCTTCCTGGTAAGTGGGGATTGGGAAAGTTGGGCCAGATTTCACTGCATAGCAATGTAAATACATTGTTTATGCATATATGGATCTCCAACAGGATTCCATTCACTATTCCTGTTTCTCACCAGGTTTTTCTTCCAAAGCAGCTTACCATGAAAACCCTATAATACTATATTGCACATGCATGGAGGTGTTTATTGACGTGCCTTCTTTTTTCTGGACCCAAAGATGAAGTCAAGTCTTCAAACTATTCATCTTCAGTAGGGAGCAGGCACTAATAGCCCATAGAATTGAGGCTGATGTTTAAGATGTTAACCTACAATTGCAGTGCTCGTGATGTTCTGAACCACTTCCTGATGAATAATATGTAATGAGTTCAACCCCACTGTGAAATTCTGTGTAAATAATAATAATAATACTTTATTTATACACCACCACCATCTCCCCAAGGGGACGGGGTGGCTTACATTAGGCCAAGCCCAACAACACATCAGTAAAAACAAAACAGCAAGCAAATAAAACAGTACACTTAATATAACTCCCATATAAACAATAACACAGAGAATTTAAAACTTTATGGCGGGGCCAGATGTAATCAATTAAAAATTTTAAAATAAACACTGGGCATGAACAGAGGTAGAATGCATCTAAGCAGGAGGGTTTTAAAAGATAATGTTGGGAGACCAACCCAACGGATAGTAAAGTGCTTTTGAGGACAATTGCAGAGAATTAATCAGAGCAGGGCATTGTTTCCTTATTCAGGGAAGGCACACTGGAACATTTTCCGGCTCCTCCTAAAGACTGCCAATGTGGGAGCTTTTCTGATATCCTTGAGGGGTGAGTTCTAGAGTCAGGGGGCCACCGCAGAGAAGGCTCTCTCCCTCGTCCCCACCAATCACGCCTGCAAAGGGGGCAGGAGTGAGAGCAGGGCCTCTCCGGATGATTGAAGAGATCACATGGGTTCTTACACAGAAATGCGGTCACATTGGTAGGCGGGTCCCAAACCATTCAGGGCTTTGTAGGTAAGAACCTGCACCTTGAATTGGGACCGGAAAATGAATGGCAGTCAATGGAGTTCCTTAAACAGGGGGGTTGACCGCTCCCTGTAAGTCGCTCCAGCTAGTAACCTGGCTGCTGCCCATTGTACCAATTGAAATTTCTGAGCCATCTTCAAGGGCAGCCCCACGTAGAGTGCATTACAGCAATCCAATCTGGGGATGACTAAAGCATGGATCACCATGTCCAGATCCGACTTGACAAAGTATAGTTGCAGCTGGCGCACGAGTTTTAAATGTGCGAAGGCCCTCCCAGCCATTGCCAATGCCTGGGCTTCAAGCATTAGAATCATAGAATCAAAGAGTTGGAAGAGACCTCATGGGCCATCCAGTCCAACCCCCTGCCAAGAAGCAGGAATATTGCATTCAAATCACCCCTGACAGATGGCCATCCAGCCTCTGTTTAAAAGCTTCCAAAGAAGGAGCCTCCACCACACTCCGGGGCAGAGAGTTCCACTGCTGAATGGCTCTCACAGCCAGGAAGTTCTTCCTCATTTTTAGATGGAATCTCCTTTCTTGTAGTTTGAAGCCATTGTTCCGTGTCCTAGTCTCCAGGGAGGACCTCTGTCTTGTAAGGATTGATCTTCAGCTTATTCGTCCTCATCCAGACCGTCATCCAGGCACTCCTCCAATACCCGAGGGGCCTCCTTGGAATTAGGTGGAAAAGAGTAGTAGAGTTGGGCGTCATCTGTGTAGAGATGGCATCCAACTCCAAAACTCCAGATTACCCCTTAAGGCGGTTTCATGTAGATGTTAAAAAGCATGGGGGACAGAATGGAACCTTGCGGGACCCCACAGGTCAAAGGCCGAGCAGGTGTCTCCCAGCTTCACCATCTGGGAGTGACCCTCCAGGAAGGACCGGAGCCACGACAGAGCCGTGCCCCCAAAACCCATCCCAGAGAGCCGTCCCAGAAGGATACCATGGTCAATGGTATAGAAAGTCACTGAGATGTCCAAGAGAACCAGCAGGGTCACACTCCCCCTGTCCAAAGTCATCTCGGTACCATGACCAGACCTAAAGCCAGACTGACTGATTAAGATAGTCGATGTCATCTAGGAATCCTTGGAGCTGAGAGGTGACCACCCGCTCCAGCACCTTGCCCAAAAAAGGGAGGTAGGAGATTGGCTCAAGACTGTAGAGTCAAGGGAGGCCTTTTTCAGGAGTGGTCTAATCACAGCCTGTTTCAAACCAGATGGAAATGTCCCCTGCTCCAACGATGCATTAATGATCAACACAAACCAATCAATCAACCCACTTCTAGCCGATTTAATTAGCAAAGAAGGGCAAGGGTCCAGAGCCAACATGGTTGCCCTCACAGCCCCAAGGACCCCCTCCATGTCGTCAGGGTGAACAAGCCGGAAAGTATCCCACCAAACCGGACAGGCAGATGCCTCAGTCACCCTCTCTGGTACTGTATTTAAGCTGGTGTCTAGCTCGAGGCATATCCAAGTGACTTTATCCACAAAATGGTGTGCAAAATCGCAGCACCAAGCTGTCAGGTCGTCAATGGCCTCCTCCATCCCAGGGGGATGGAGGAGCTCCCTAATGACCCAAAACAGCTCTGAAGGTCTATTGGATGTGGATGCTATGCAGGCAATCAAAAAGGTCTCTTTGGCTGCCCCTATAGCCGCGGTATAGGCCCTAATTGAGGCTCTAGCCCGCACTCGGGCAGAGACACCCTGAGATTTCCTCCAGATGTAATCTAGACCCCTTCTCGTGTGCTTCATCTCAGCCAACTCCTCAGTGAACCAAGGAGATGGCTTGATTCTGTGCAGTGAGAGGCGACGTTCGGGAGCAATCCTGTCTATCACCCTGGCCATCTCACTGTTATAGCGATCAACCAGGGCAGCTACAGGATCGCCAACCTCCATGTAAAGATCAATTGAGAAATTTATTTGCATAAATGGACATGTTAGGTTCAGAGAAGAGACAACTGGGAAGTGATGTGATTGCTGTCTTTAAATATCTCACATGGAATATTCAGGAAGCTTGCTGTTCAAGATGGCAAGGATTGAATAAATGGGTTCAAATTCCAAGACATGAGATTCTGAATAAGCCTCCTGATAGCTATTTGAAAGTCATATGGTGGTGGAACCTCCTTTCTTGCACATTTAAACAAAATGTTTGGATGGCCAACTGTCAGGGATGCTGCAGGCATAGATTCCTGCATTGGTAGATGAGCAGACCGCATGGCCTTGGAAATGCTTCTTACTTTCATTTCTATGATTGTATTATGCTGTAATGCAATATTCATGTGACAATGTGTAGATAAAAAATATTCTATAAATCTGTTTCAGGTAACTATGGTCTGACCAGGAATACATCCCCTATATATAACAAAAGATTTTCCAAGAACTGGTTTATTTATTGTATTCACTGAATGAATGAATAAAATATTAAAAGAGTTTTCATTTTCATCTCTTGTATTGTAAGGCAGTATCTTACTTTTCTCTTGGATAATAATGTTCACCATGATCTGGTTGAAAATTTGCTGTTGTTTTTGCATAAGAGACTTAGTGGAAGGAATAGCATAATGGTGAATTCTGGATACTTTTCACACAGGATTAACATCCCTAAATGTTAAAGGAAATTACACCATGCAGAAATAAATGTTGCTACTTTATATGAAAATCATATCAGTCTTTGTGTAGCAACATCTTTTTTATGCAACCTCCTCCTATTGTTTTCAGCTAGCTACTCTTTATGTGCAAGATTGGTTCAGAGGAGATGTTGTATGAAAAACAATAACAAGCAAGCACTTTTGCACAACCCTCACATGACTAACTGTTAACAGTGCTTTTTGCACTATTATTATTTTAAAAAACAATAAAAATAAAATCCTTCATGTGTATTCTGCTGCAGAATATTTTTTCAAAACATTTCATGATGTTTGAATACTAGGAGAGAACTGTACAGAAATATTATTGTTTTTTCTACAATGGGAAGAAAAATTCAGAAATATTTTGCCCTCACTTGCAAGGACAAAATAGTCAAATGCTCTACTCATGGATGCAAATTTATTCATTTTGCATAAATATATCCAAAGCTGTATTTGGAATCATACTTAATGACATACTGAGAGAGAGAGAAAGAAAGAGAGAGAGAGCAAGAGAGAGAGAGAGAGAGAGATTATTCCAAATGTCATCTACCTGGGACTCCTTCAGTTGGTATTATTTGTCAACATGATTTATTGAAGTAGGTCTCCTAGCAACTAGCTTTCTTCTGAGTTGTTCTATGGGTCAAGGGAAATTTCCAATATCCTCAAAGTCAATCCTCTTTCTTATTTTCCATTTTCAAGGTACAAAATATGAAGTTATAATTTTATTTTGAAGTTTCAAGTGCATTTGAACTACAGGTTTATTTTCTTTCAAACAGAATATGTAGCATCACAGTTTTAGAATGTAAAAACAAAAAAGTAAGTAAATGAATGCCTCCATGACATTTTTATGCTAAGTCGAGGCCTGTGTATATGTGTGTGTATGTATGTATGTATGTATGTATGTGTGTGTGTATATATATGTGTGTGTGTGTGTGTGTGTCGCTATGCTCTCAGTGTTATTTTTATGTTGATGTATACTATCATAGAATCATAGAGTTGGAAGAGTTTGTATTTTGTATTTTGTTAAGTTTGTTTGCTTTGTTCTGTTAGAAATGTAAAATAATTTGACTGGTTATCCTGACACGACAAATAAATAAAATAGAGTTGGAAGAGACCTCAGGGGCCATCCAGTCCAACCCCCTGCCAAGAAGCAGGAATATTGCATTCAAAGCACCCCTGACAGATGGCCATCCAGCCTCTGTTTAAATGCTTCCAAAGAAGGAGCCTCCACCACACTCTGGGGCAGAGAGATCCACTGCTGAACAGCTCTCACAGTCAGGAAGTTCTTCCTCATGTTCAGATGGAATCTCCTTTCTTGTAATTTGAAGCCATTGTTCCGTGTCCTAGTCTCCAGGGAAGCCGAAAACAAGCTCCCTATGACTTCCTCTCATATATTTATACATGGCTATCATATCTCCTCTCAGCCTTCTCTTCTTCAGGCTAAACATGCCCACCCTCTGGGTTCGTCCATTTAACCAATTACAGATCCAACTCACCGTAGTTTTGCCTAGTTTGTTTGCCAGAAGGTCATGAGGGACCTTGTTGAAGGCCTTACTGAAATCGGGGTACTCTACATCCACGACATTCCCGCATTTACCCAGCTTGTAACTCGAAAAAAGAGATCAGATTAGTCTGGCATGACTTGTTTTTAATAAATCCATGTTGACTATTAGCGATGACCGCATTTGTTTCTAAGTGTTTGCAGACCGCTTCCTTAACAATCTTTTCCAGAATCTTGCCTGGTATCAACATGAGGCTAACCGGACGGTATTTGTTTGGGTCATCCGTTTTTCCCTTCTTGAAGACTGGGACCACATTGGCCCTCCTCCAATCTGTTGGAACTTCTCCCGTTCTCCAAGAACTCTCAAAGATGATTGCCATTGGTTTGGAGATGACTTCTGCTAGTTCCTTCAATACTCTTGGGTGTAGTTGATCTGGCCCTGGGGACTTGAACTCATTTAGAGCGGCCAGGTATTCCTGGACAACTTGTTTTCCAATTTGGGGTTAGATGTCCATTAATCCCTCATCCACTCCATCTTGCTGAGGTTGAAGATGACTTTCTTTTTGTGAGAAGACTGAGGCAAAGAAGGCATTAAATAGTTCTGCATTTTCCCTATTCCCTGTCAGCATTGCCCCATCTTCTCCTCGAAGAGGCCCTATTGCCTCCTTGTTCTTCCTTTTTCTACTGACATAAGAAAAGAAGCCCTTTTTATTGTTTTTAATGTCCCTGGCAAGCCCAAGCTTATTTTTGCTTTAGCCTTGCGGCTTTTGTTGATACTTTTTGTTAAAAGCCTTATTGAAACCAACATATGTGATATTAGATGATAGTGGTCTCCTGATCTATCAAACTCTGTTGAGAGACAGAGGGAGCGAAAGGGAGAGAGAGAGCAGGGTGAAGAGTTTGGTTTGTGGGTTCTTCAGAACCACACTGTTCCTCTTTAGTAATGCAAATAAACTTTGCCAAGTGTATACAAAGTGACTGTTCAGTGATCTGCTGTAACACATTTTCTTGTGCTGAGGTCAAGCTGGTTGGTTACTAGTTACTGGTTTAAGAGATGACTTCTGCTACATTACTGGTTTAAGAGATTACTTCTGCTTATGTGTCACCAGGCATGTAGCCGGGGGGGGGGGGCCCTCGGGGGGCTTCAGCCCCCCCCCCAAATTTCCATGGTGGTTCGCAAAAAGGCCTTACTGGTGCATTATTTAAACTGTTAGGTTTATTAATATCATGATCTGATCACCATACTCCATATATCCCATATGCATGGGGGTATTGGGGTAACGATACAAAAGGTTTGCTAGGCTAGACCCTCTTTAATTCAGACTCAGCCCCCCTGAACCCCCCCCCCCCCCCCGAAAAAAAATCAGCCCCTCCCCCCGAAACGAAATCTTGGCTACGGGCCTGTGTGTCACATTCAGAACTGTGTCTCAGATGGAATATATCCATGTTGTAGAAATAGATAGCTCTTTTATTACAAAATTGCACCTTACAGAAAGGTGTGCATTGCTATAAATATAATATCTTCAGGATGAAGACTGTGTGCATCAGAAGCTGATGCATTAAGTTCGCTGATTATTTCAGTGCTTTCACATATGCTCATAAGTTGGCATTAGTTATGAAGCTCCCTCGCTCCATGTTAAAGACATGAAAGGCTTGCAACAAAGCTGTTATTTGTGTCTCTTGGCTTTTCCCACATAGCAGCCCATGATGTCTATCACCTTCTGCTCTGTCATTCATCATGGTGACATTTTCAGAAAAGCAAGATGCACAGCAGCTATGCTGTATTTAACTACTGATAAATGGTCTCTAATTTGAGTGCAAATGCAAATGCTGTTTTCCTTTCAATTTTCTTTGATTTCCAATTACTACAAAATGTCACGGATACCCAGGAAGACTAAACGTACTTTGCACTGAAGTATTCATGGTGAATGTTAGCCGAAACCTTTAGTTGTTGTTAACACTGAAATAGCTTGTGAACCTCTCTTATACAATAATTTTCATTGAGCATAGAAGATGGTCACAAATGACACTGTTGGAATTTTAAAACTTGTCATTTCAATTTCAATACAGATTCAATTATTCTGAAAATATTCTAGCAGTTTTCTTTTCCCCCCCAATTATTTTTATTGAAAATAAATTGACTCCAAGAGATTGGAGCATGAGAGATGCTTAAAAGAAAACATGATAAATTTACATCAAAAGTATGGAAACAATGTGTGTGTGTGTGGGGGGGGGGGAGTAGGAAAAATGGGGGGGGGGGGTTAGGGAGTGAAAAATTAAAAAAGAGGTGGGGAGAAGGGAAAGTTTTTAAAGAGTTTGCTTTGTTGTCTTTTGCAGACTAAACAGGAAGCGAGAGGGTGAAAAAAGAGATTGTGGCAGCACCTTTAAGATTAACTGGTTTTTATTTAGCATGAGCTTTCATGGGTATAAATCCACTTTTGCATCGAGAGAAGTAGATTTATAAGGTGTGCAAATCCAAAGTGAAGTCTATGTTTCTCCTAGCTTTGAACCATATTTCCAATTCAGGTATTGCTAGAAAAAACTTACAACTAGATAGAGAATGAGGAGAAAAGGGAGCTGGTATATGTAAAAAAAACTTTGTAAAATTGTCAGAGGCTTCATTAACTGAAGTACATCTGTGTAAGGTAGCTTCTTATATTCTTAATGGGAATGGTCCTATCCAGGGCACTACCTAATTCTGGCCTTCTCCAGAATATTATGAACAAAATTATAAGGGTCTTTCAGACCAATTCCGTTTTTCCTTCTCCAATTCTGCACATTTCTTTGTCAGCTACAGCTCAATGTTTGTCAGCTACAGCTCATGACTCAATGCTTTCAAATATGAGGTTTGCAGTTTGGTGAATCATCAGCACTGTACTGCCCCCATGCTATCTTAACTACTTGGAAGGTGAACTGGCTGGACAGGGAACAGATCGGAGACTATATTGTTGAATCAAACAAGAATTTATTAACTGACAAGGATTTTAGAATTTCTCTCCTCCTAAGTCTCACTACAAAGTCTTTATGAGGAGAGGTAAAGTCTTTGAGAGATAGACACAGTTCTGGACAAACTGAGGCTCTTGAATCTTTATTTCTTCTTATTGTCTCTTTCTTGTATAGTGTTCAACTGTCCCTAAGATGGTCTCAATATGTAACTCTGACTGGATTTGAATACAGATCCAAATGAAATTGAATACAGCTCTGACAGGACTTGAATACAGCTCATACATCTCTGATTAGACTTGCTATTTTGTAGACCTTCTGTCCTTCCCCTCTCTTCACCTTCCAGTCATGAAAGGCTGACTCTTCCAAGAACCAGAAGTGCCATGTCAGAGGCTCCGCCCCTGAGGGGATTCTTAATGTGGCAGGGTGACGAAGGCTTCAAATGCAAAGATGCTGTTTAGATTGACCCCCCAGAAACTGTACATAAAATATTAATTCCAAAAATTAAAAAGGGCTTAACTTAGCTAGAGGTAAACAACAGCCAGGGTCTTCTGGGGTCACGACAAGCACACTTTTGTAGGGAAGGCTAAAGACTTTGTAAAACTACAACATCCATGATCCCAAAGCATTGAGCCATGGCAGTTAAAGTGGTGCCAAACTCTATTCTTGTTACAGTGTGATGCACCCTTAATCCTAATTTAGGGGTCACAGTACCATAGCAATGAATACTAAAGGGGTTTGTGCCAATCACCAAGCTTAACCTATCACACAGTATGGTTTTGAGAATTAAAGAAGGGTTGAACAGCATTCTAGGGTCTGTTGGGGACTACATTATGAATACATAATAAGTCTATTACAATTACAGAAACAAAGGAGAAGAAACGATTCCTGATTGTATAAAGATGTCTTAGAATGTTCTCTACCTCAGGTTTTTTCACTATATAGTCATAATGCTATTATTTTACTTTAACTGCTGTAGAAGCCCTGTGGTGCAATGGGTTAAACTCTTGTGCTGGCAGGACTGGTCAACCAAAAGGCTGGCAGTTCGAATTTGGGGAGCAGGGTAAGCTCCCATCTGTTGAACTCTAGTTTCTCATGTGGGTATATGAGAGAAGCCTCCCACACTATGGTAAAACATCAATCATCCAGACATCCCCTGGGCAATGTCCTTGCAGACAGCTAATTCTCTCACAGCAGAAACAACTTGCAGTTTCTCAAGTTGCTTTTGACACAAGGAAAAAATGCTCTGGCAACATCCTATGAAATCCTGAGATTTTCAATCTTTGAATTCCCAGCTAAAGGGTTCTACAGTAGTACCTCCACAAACTATGAAACTCCAGGATTCTGTAGAATGGCATATCATTACACTATAACTATGTAGTGTAAAATAACTAAATACCTCTGAGGGTGAAGTGCAAATGTTTTGGTATCACAGTATAAATAGACTGTGTAAAGAAAAAATAAATTTGAAATACTTATGTACTTGTGTCAGAGGGAAATCTGGAAGGAAAGAAGAATTTCATTTCGTGAGCTTCAGTTCTGAAACTACACATGCATTCTTCATCCCTGTGGGAGGCCCCTGGACAAGGGAAATATTCCAAAGCAATGACAGAAAATAAGCAACAGTTCTCCATTTTATTTGAAGTAATGAATTAAGAGTGTTGGGTGCTATACATATATAAACAACAAAATTTAACACATTGTTAGCTCTTAACCCATGAACTTGCATTGGTTCCTAAACAGGGGGCAATTGCTGGCAAATGAATCAAAAAGGAATAGACAGCTGCTTTTTAAACTGCATTGAGATGTTAAAGGAATAAAAGTGAAATAATCTGAGAAATATGCAGAACTTTTAAAATTCAATTCACAATATGTATACTATGTTTCAGAGGAAGGAACTGTCAACACCACCCCTGAGTATTACTAAGAAAACCATGTGAAATTTAAAAGATCAACACACCTCTTGACCTATAAAATTTAGAGATACATACACACAAACACAATCTATTTCCATACAGCTTTAAAGTGGAGTAATATTGTACAAGCTTTTGTACATACTTTGTACAAAGCAGATACTTTTGGAGCACAAAGAGATTTAGAACTAAAAAAGGAAACATTTTCCAAATGAGGTTTTTTTTTTAACATATTCAAATTATAACCCAAAAAGTTTGTTTTAGGAGAGCTTATTCTGACTCAAAACTACAAGTCAAAAAAATCAAAAGGCTACCCCAAAAAGAAAATTCAATCCTTATACTAAAATCAATGCTGTTGTTTCAACTGTCTCAAAGCATCATAAAAATAATTACATCAACACAGTTGGGAGACCATGGGTAGAGCCCCTGGGCTCATCCCAGATGGTTCCAAAATCTTTTTTGTTGTTGTATGTTTGAATTTCCAGCAGAGGAAAACCCAGAATCCAAAATAGCATCACTAAAATATGCCAAAAGAATGGAACAGGCAACACAACTGTTAGGAAGTATAGAACATTTCTACCATCTGGGATATTTTTTGTCACAGCTGAATACAGATAAACCTAAACTAGAACCATTTATCCCTTTCATTGATGATTCACAGAAAATGCAACACAGATCCAAGCCAGCAAAACCGGATGGGTTAGATTTTAAGATACTAAACCCAATTTGGCCTCTTTTCATTGTGCTTCTGTTTCTAGTACAGCAAGTGAGTTTCTTGAATTAAGTTCCTGGACTCCTTTTGTTCCATAAAGCTCTTTGAGTTCCCTGCTGATTAGAATGACAAACTATAAAAACTTTAAAAATACTCTCAGCCTGTGTCCAATATAGCTGAAATATTACATCTCTTTGTATGAGCCCCAGCATCAACTTCAGGCATCAGTTTAGGACACAGCTGTTTTTCACAATTAGGGGAAATTAAAATACCAGTGACAAGAAAACTTTTTGTACAGAATTAGACCATGTGGCTGCAAGCTTTGATAGCCAACCATGAAATAACAAAACCAGAAACAGAAAATTGGGGCTACTGTATTTGACCCATAGCCTATTCAAGTGAGTTGTTTTTGGCCAAAGAAGGGGGGGGGCAGAACTTGATGTGGATCTATCCATGACCACCTCCTGATCCCAACTTCCAGGCCAATCCAAAGCTATGGGTTGCTCACCCGAACCAGTCATTTACTGGAAAACCACCCAAGCATACTCTTCCAAATCTCAGGAATTTATGAGAGACAAAAACCTCAGGTTGCCCCAAAGGCAGCCTCCTTGACCCAGACCCCAGGAATAGAAGACGCTGTGCCAGAGCATCACCAAAACAAGATGCCAAGATGTAAACCTAACTTATATATCCCCCCTCCCTCCCCATACCTGTTTTAGGCAATCTACTGATCAATACCACCTTTAACCAATTATCCAAGTTCCAAAGATACAATATTGGGTGGGCAAAGAACCTCGTATAAAGGGGATAGAATTCTTGCTTGGTCCCAAAGTGACCAGCTAAGCTCACATTGTATTGAGAGTAGAAGGGTGGGTGTCAATTGAAAGCAAAGAGGGATTGTGAAGGGGTAGACTGATGTTAATTAATCTAGTCTCTGCCCCCTACGCATGCCAAACCTTGATACATTATGACAAGCTGCATTAATCCTGGTCTCTAGTCACAGAGACCATTAAATATCCCCCCTCACCCACAACACTAGTCACCATGTGATCTTTGGGGCATGTTGGATTGTTGTGCCATTCAGGACATATTCCCAGTGTCATTTGACTCAGAAGCCAAGTAGGAGTGGGCCTGGAAATGCAAGTAGGGGAAACCAGCAAAAATGGCATGCAATATATGATATGGAAGTTGTTGATTTAAGGCAATTTTCTTAGGCAAGGAATATTTCAAATGAAGGAAATGGTTTTGCAATATCCTTCCTCTGAAATATAGACCACAGCATCTGATATTTATTGGCAAACTACGTACTAAAAAACAGACCCTGCATAATTTTCTACATAAGATTGGATCTGATACCTTTGGGGGATTTGGGTTCTTTATCTGGTTATTAGGGCTGTGCAAAAAGTGATTTGTGCATCATATGTTGGATCTATTTTGTAAGATCCGTACACATGATGTGATTTTTGAACCATAGGTAACCTCACCTCTGAGGATGCTTGCCATAGATGCAGGCGAAACGTCCGGAGAAATGCCTCTAGAACATCGCCATATAGCCTGAAAAAACCCACAAGAACTGAGTGATTCCAGCCATGAAAGCCTTCGACAATACATCCCCTATTTTCCTTTTGAAAAATAGATCACAGATTCTACATCATATCTCTGTTAAATATTATGTAAGAATGTGTGAAAGGATATAACATTTCTGGAAATGTATCACTATTATTATTTCTATTTCTATTTTGTATGCCATATAAAATGTTTTGACTATTACACATATATGTTGAAATAACATAATCAGCCTTGTACTGCTTGTTGAAATTAACATACTTATGTAAGATAAGAAGTTCCAAATTAGGAAAACATTCATATTAATGAATATAATAATAGCCACTAAAAAGATAAATTATCCCTTTACTATAGTCCATTCTTTACTATACTATAGTCCCCCCCCCCCCCAAAAAAAGCTCTTATGCATAAGGGTAAGTGTCAGGGACAGATATGCTCCTACCTAGCCTTAGGTATAAAATCAATACAGGTTGTCCCCCTCCCTGCCATAACTATCTAAATACAAGCAGAATGTCACTGTGGCATTTCCAAACCTTTGTCATGGTTGCTGTATGAATCTTATTTATGGGTCTATAAATAAAACTTTAATATCTCTGTCCTTTTAAATACACTCACACGCTGACATCTTATATGTGGGTTCATTTTTCCACATTATTATTTTTCTTTGAGTCTTATAACTTTATTTAATTATTGAAACTAAATGGTTATGGGGCCTACTGTATGAAAAAGTTTTGCCATTGTGGATCATTATACAAGACTGAGGGCAGTTCTACACAGACACTAAAACTGATTTAGGAAGTGGATTGATCTGAACACATTCTGCTGGAGAGCACCTGCATAAAAACCCCAGGAACCAGTTCGAGGCTGGGATAGTGACCACAGTATCTGATGACAGTGGATCTGAACTGAATCCAGATTTTTTTTTTCTTAATCAGTGTGCTTAGATGTGCTGGTGCACATCACCATGTCCACTCAGGATCAGCACTGGAAAACGGAATGTCGCTGGACAGCAAAAGATATTTAAATATGAGCTTAAAACTAACATTTTAAAATATGGAATAAACACTGCGAACTGGAAAGACCTGGCCCTCAAGTGTTCTAACTGGAGTTCGGCTGTTACCAGCAGTGCTGTGGATTTTGAAGTGCCACTAAAAGAGGGCAAAAGGGAGAAATGTGTCAAGAGGAAGTAGTATCAAATCACACTATGCCTTTGTTGTCTGCTGGGATTAGGTGCTAGAACCCTGTGAATGCTCAAGTACCGTTTTATATAATGGCATAGTAAAATGGTGTCTCTTACATAAAGTGACAACTCAAATAACTGCTGAAGATGGGATTTGTAAAATGGTGGGAGGCTACAGCAGGCTATGTCTTGGTAAGTAGCAAAACTTTCTGGGTATTTTTTTCAAATAATTTTGAGCTGTGTTGGGTTGAGTGATGTGGAAACCTTGGACATAAAGGACTGACTATAATGCAAATGTGAAATGTAGATATGACCCAAATTATCTAATTGTAGAGGCAGATGCCATTTTGAATATTCCATGATTAGATATGAAGCCATAAATTCGAGATATTTTAAAATGTGCTGTGCGTGCCTGTTTGGTTTTCCTTGAATGTGGTTTTCCTTGAACTTGGACACTAGATATCACTATACGATTAGTGCTTTGTTAATTGAGGTCCACCTGTGAACTACTACTGGTTTTGTACTTGGTAGAGCAAACCATATCCACATGAACTCAGTATAGACTTAAAAGTCTTGTCTTCAGAATTTTGACCTCTTGGGAAAGATGCAAATTTGGCCATCTTCCAGTTGGACACATTATCTGCTGCTTGCTAAGTAAAACTCAGTCATTTGGAGTAGCATACTTTGCATATTTTAGTTATGTCCAGAGTTGAATTTTAATTTAATAATCCTCAGTACCTAATTTATTATTTTTGTAATTATAATACCACTTGGGATTTTGGCAGTTTCATTAAAATCGTAACTCTCAAATAGTTTTGAAATGATTCCATTAGCCATTGAAAATTTTGCAACAGGCTCCCTAACTCATAGCAAAAATAAGATTGAAAGAGGTGTTCATGGACAGAACTTGGAGAAAATGGCCTTAACGGAAAAAACATATTTTCCCTGTTTTTCTTCTTGCAAATACTGGAAGGTTCATTAGACAGTCCTCTATTACATTCTTTAGACAGCCGTCTATTAAATTCTGGCAGACAAAAAGCTACTATATTTTAACATCTATCTTCATTAGCTTTTGTAATATTCCAAATTGCGTACATGTGCATAGATGTACATGCATTTCTGAGAACTTGGCAGTACAACTTTCAATTTATTTCAAATTAGGTAATTTTGTTAACAAGGATTTACTTTTTAAAAATAGTATATGATTATGAAGGTATGACAAGAGGTGCGGCATTACAAAGGTTAGATATATACAAAAAAAATCTGAAAGTGTTCCTTAAAACACACAAGCCCTGAAGCTTGCAGAGAAATAATGGAAAGTACTGCCATACTGAAAAGAATGCCTGTCAGGTCATATATCTTTTATTAACAACATGAAACATATGAAACTATATACATGTGTAAAGTAAGACTATGACTACAATATGGTACAATTCAAAATAGTCTCCACCAGTGGTGATGCACTTGCATCAACCCACTCATCAAATACACTTTGGAACAACCTTTTTCAGGCACTCTGGTCTAGTGTCTGATAGTGTCTTTCAATTCCCTCTCCCCAAAGACTTCATCTGATCAAACAGCTGAAAATCTGAAAATGCCTGATCAGAGTTTAAGGAAAATGAAGCACCAATTACCATCTCATTTGTACAAGTACCTGAGATGGGGGTCATGCATTATTGTAGTGTAACTAGATTCCATTCAGCTCTTGGTGTGTTCATTTCTTATGGATGACTTCTCAAAGTTTTCCAGAGTGATGCTATTCACTATTTGTTGCTGATCCACACTTGAGGATTTAAGAAAAATCACCCTGTTGACATCTCAGAAGACAATCACTAGAACTAACCTTACGTGCTGAGTGCTAACTTCTGGATTTCTTAGTTTTAGGGGAAATGCCATGCTGCCACTCCAAAACTGATTCTTATTTTCTGGGTCGTATGGATATGCCCAGGTCTCACCACCAGTGCAAAAATGAGGTTCAAATGCTGCCAACAGTACATACAGCCTCTCTTCTTTCAAATCAGCTGTCAAAAGGCCTTCTATCCTCCTACCTGAGGATAGAGTTTTGATTCAAGGCCAGTAAAGTTTTAACTGTAGTATCTGAAAGGGGTTAAATGTTCCATCTCAGATAACTTTTTCTTTTCTTTTTTATGATCTTTAGGATGTTTCTAGAAGGCTGGATTATTCTCTCAGTTGCTATCTAAAGCTTTGGAGCTTGAATGACATCCTCCTAAATCAAGTGCCTTAGCTTAATCCGAAGTGGTGTAGTCCATATGCTAGGAAATGATTTTATATCACTATCAATGACATATAAAACTCTGGAAATGTCATATTCTGCAAAATCTAAAATTTCTTTCTCAGACCAGCGTTTTTATATTATGGTTACCATGACTACTTTGATAATAGAATACAACTTGTTCATCTGT